>NC_134403.1:1907883-2060027 GCF_038048845.1 Mixophyes fleayi | reverse complement strand
ACAGGCAATATGATAAAGCGATGCAAGTATAGGCACTAACCGTGAATTCCAGGGTTTGTAGGTCTGGAGCAGTAACCGGTAGATGCACGGAGACAAATGAGTGTGTAGCAGGAGATGGGTCCAGGAACACAGCCGGGTCGGTACACAGGAGATATCAGGTATACGGTGCCAGAGGGAAATCCAGAGAGTAGTTGATAACACAGCCGGGTCGGTACACAGGAGATAGTCCAGTACGTGGTGCCAGGGATAAGCCAAAGAATAGTCAGGTCACAGCCAGGTTGGTACACAGGAGTAGGAGGAATACAAGGATACACAGGGAGCAGGTTCACAGGAGTCAGGAACACAGGAACTGTTAGCCAGGAACAGGAAACACATTGCTCTGACACAGGCAGCGTGTCAGAGCAGAGAAGATATAGCTGTTTGAATTCCCCGCCCAGGAGTCACATGATCAGCTGCAGGAAGAACCCGGAAGTGCGGGGGCGCCATCAGGAGAAGCGCTGCACGGATCAGATATCGCTGCTAGACCACGCTGACAGCGCAGCGGAACGGGGATCAGGTAAGCTCATAACAACATTGCGGGATGGAAGGTGTGATATCACCCTCACTAGCTGATTTACTTTTAAAACTATGCAATTATAGCTTACTGACGCCCAACTGCATTTGAGGCAAGATAAGGAGCCTGGTTCTCTTGCCCCCACTATAGTGCGGTTTGACCATGTAAGTGTAATATTTACACTGCTCCCTGAGAGCCGCAGCATCGTTGTGTCAGTATCAGGGTAACTCCGGTGAGATCATGGACAGTGATGGTAATTACACAGAGCAGTCAGATCTCAGAACTGCAGACAGTAAGTAAGATCTCCTGGTCAGGAGTATGAGCGTAGGGTACTACTGGGCTGTAGGATGGGCCACCACAATGACACTGGGATTGAAGAAGGGGCGACCTGCAGACTCCCCACTGAGCTTACAATAAGTCACCAATCACTCACTGCAGCAAGGTCTCTGCCCAGCATCCACCATGACCTTAGTGACAGGGAAGTGGCTCATGCTAGATCAGTGTTTCTCAACTCCAGTCCTAACAGTGCAGGATTACCAGGTGACCAGTGAAATAATTATACCACCTGCTACACTGTGTCAGTCAGTAATGAATACACCTGTGCTCCAGCAAGGAGATATGGAAAACATGTACTGCTAGGGGCTCCTGAGGACTGGAGTTGAGAAACACTGTGCTAGATCAGTGGATGTCATCCCATCATATGCATCGCTGGACCTCCATGAGGCTGTAGCCTCTCCACAGCTTACTTACCTTCTGAGTCATCTTGTACTCCCAGCAGAGTAGGTCACCTTCTCGGACACCGCCATGGTGATACAATTCGCACTGCCCCCCTCCCCCCTGCATGATGATATGATGAGACAGGGCCTCGATGACGCAAATCGCATCATCATGGTCTCCGCACTTGTGCTTGGTCCTGCCCTTTTATTATTATTATCTTTAATTTATAATGCACCACAAAGGGTCAGCAGCGCCGTACATAACATACCAAAAACAGTAATCCATTGTGCAACATGATACAGAAAGAACAAAAATATATACACAGGCCGGGCTGGCACTTCCGGCAAATGCCAGAAGGGCCGATGGCTATATGGGCCGGCCCGACTCCTCCAGTCTTGCTGGTGGCTGGTTCCTCCCCTGGAACCAGCCACCTCTGTTGCGCACTCCTCAGCTCCCTCCCCCGTTATGCTGTGCACTGTCTCTCACCCCCTCTCCCAGTAGCCCCTAGCCCACTGGCTCTCACACTCATGATCCCCGCAACTCGCAGCACCCCCGCGATTCCCCCCCCTACGCGAAAAGCGTGACACCCCCGGTTTTCGCGTGGGGGGGGTGCCGCGATTTTCACTGGGAGAGAGGGTGAGAGACCGGGGGGAAGGGGGTGCTGGGAGAGTGGGTGAGAGAGCCAAATGGGAAGGGGGTGCTGGGAGAGGGGCTGAGGGAGCCAAAGGGGAAGGGAGTGCTGAGAGAGCAAGGGGGGAGGGGGTGCTGGAGAGTGGGTTAAAGAGAGACAAAGGGGAAGGGGGTGCTGGGAGAGGGGGTGAGAGAGCCAAAGGGGAAGGGGGTGCTGGGAGAGGGGGTGAGAGAGCCAAAGGGGAAGGGGGTGCTGGGAGAGGGGGTGAGGGAGCCAAAGGGAAAGGGAGTGCTGGGAGAGCCAGGGGGGAGGGGGTGCTGGGAGAGTGGGTTAAAGAGAGACAAAGGGGAAGGGGGTGCTGGGAGAGGGGGTGAGAGAGCCAAAGGGGAAGGGGGTGCTGGTAGAGGGGGTGAGAGAGCCAAAGGGGAAGGGGGTGCTGGGAGAGGTGTGAGAGAGCCAGGGAGTAGGGGCTGCTGGGAGAGGGGGTGAGAGACCCAGGGGGGAAGGGGGTGCTGGGAGAGTGGGTGAGAGAGCCAAAGGGGAAGGGGGTGCTGGGAGAGGGGGTGAGAGAGCCAAAGGGGAAGGGGGTGCTGGGAGAGGGGGTGAGAGAGCCAAAGGGGAAGGGGGTGCTGGGAGAGGGATGAGAGAGCCAGGGGGTAGGGGCTGCTGGGAGAGGGGGTGAGAGAGCCAAAGGGGAAGGGGGTGCTGGGAGAGGGGGTGAGAGAGCCAAAGGGGAAGGGGGTGCTGGGAGAGGGGTGAGAGAGCCAGGGGGTAGGGGCTGCTGGGAGAGGGGATGAGAGAGCCAATGGGGAAGGGGTGCTGGGAGAGGGGTGAGAGCCAGGGGGTAGGGGCTGCTGGTAGAGGGGGTGAGAGACCCAGGGGGGAAGGGGGTGCTGGGAGAGTGGGTGAGAGAGCCAAAGGGGAAGGGGGTGCTGGGAGAGGGGGTGAGAGAGCCAAAGGGGAAGGGGGTGCTGGGAGAGGGATGAGAGAGCCAGGGGGTAGGGGCTGCTGGGAGAGGGGGTGAGAGAGCCAAAGGGGAAGGGGGTGCTGGGAGAGGGGGTGAGAGAGCCAAAGGGGAAGGGGGTGCTGGGAGAGGGGTGAGAGAGCCAGGGGGTAGGGGCTGCTGGGAGAGGGGATGAGAGAGCCAATGGGGAAGGGGTGCTGGGAGAGGGGTGAGAGCCAGGGGGTAGGGGCTGCTGGTAGAGGGGGTGAGAGACCCAGGGGGGAAGGGGGTGCTGGGAGAGTGGGTGAGAGAGCCAAAAGGGAAGGGGGTGCTGGGAGAGGGGTGAGAGAGCCAGGGGGAAGGGGGTGCTGGGAGAGGGTGAGAGAGCCAGGGGGAAGGGGGTGTTGGGAGAGGGGGTGAGAGAACCAGGGGGAAGGGGGTACTGGGAGAGGGGGTGAGAGAGCCAAAGGGGAAGGGGGTGCTGGGAAAGGGGGTGAGAGAGCCAAAGGGGAAGGGGGTGCTGGGAGAGGGGTGAGAGAGCCAGGGGGTAGGGGCTGCTGGGAGAGGGGGTGAGAGACCCAGGGGGAAAGGGGGTGCTGGGTGAGTGGGTGAGAGAGCCAAACGGGAAGGGGGTGCTGGGAGAGGGGGTGAGAGAGCCAAAGGGGAAGGGGGTGCTGGGAGAGGGGGTGAGAGAGCCAAAGGGGAAGGGGGTGCTGGGAGAGGGGGTGAGGGAGCCAAAGGGAAAGGGAGTGCTGGGAGAGCCAGGGGGGAGGGGGTGCTGGGAGAGTGGGTTAAAGAGAGACAAAGGGGAAGGGGGTGCTGGGAGAGGGGGTGAGAGAGCCAAAGGGGAAGGGGGTGCTGGTAGAGGGGGTGAGAGAGCCAAAGGGGAAGGGGGTGCTGGGAGAGGTGTGAGAGAGCCAGGGAGTAGGGGCTGCTGGGAGAGGGGGTGAGAGACCCAGGGGGGAAGGGGGTGCTGGGAGAGTGGGTGAGAGAGCCAAAGGGGAAGGGGGTGCTGGGAGAGGGGGTGAGAGAGCCAAAGGGGAAGGGGGTGCTGGGAGAGGGGGTGAGAGAGCCAAAGGGGAAGGGGGTGCTGGGAGAGGGATGAGAGAGCCAGGGGGTAGGGGCTGCTGGGAGAGGGGGTGAGAGAGCCAAAGGGGAAGGGGGTGCTGGGAGAGGGGGTGAGAGAGCCAAAGGGGAAGGGGGTGCTGGGAGAGGGGTGAGAGAGCCAGGGGGTAGGGGCTGCTGGGAGAGGGGATGAGAGAGCCAATGGGGAAGGGGTGCTGGGAGAGGGGTGAGAGCCAGGGGGTAGGGGCTGCTGGTAGAGGGGGTGAGAGACCCAGGGGGGAAGGGGGTGCTGGGAGAGTGGGTGAGAGAGCCAAAGGGGAAGGGGGTGCTGGGAGAGGGGGTGAGAGAGCCAAAGGGGAAGGGGGTGCTGGGAGAGGGATGAGAGAGCCAGGGGGTAGGGGCTGCTGGGAGAGGGGGTGAGAGAGCCAAAGGGGAAGGGGGTGCTGGGAGAGGGGGTGAGAGAGCCAAAGGGGAAGGGGGTGCTGGGAGAGGGGTGAGAGAGCCAGGGGGTAGGGGCTGCTGGGAGAGGGGATGAGAGAGCCAATGGGGAAGGGGTGCTGGGAGAGGGGTGAGAGCCAGGGGGTAGGGGCTGCTGGTAGAGGGGGTGAGAGACCCAGGGGGGAAGGGGGTGCTGGGAGAGTGGGTGAGAGAGCCAAAAGGGAAGGGGGTGCTGGGAGAGGGGTGAGAGAGCCAGGGGGAAGGGGGTGCTGGGAGAGGGTGAGAGAGCCAGGGGGAAGGGGGTGTTGGGAGAGGGGGTGAGAGAACCAGGGGGAAGGGGGTACTGGGAGAGGGGGTGAGAGAGCCAAAGGGGAAGGGAGTGCTGGGAGAGGGGGTGAGAGAGAGCCAAAGGGGAAGGGGGTGCTGGGAGAGGGATGGGAGAGCCAGGGGGGAGGGGGTGCTGGGAGAGTGGGTGAGAGAGCCAAAGGGAAGGGGGTGCTGGGAGAGGGGGTGAGAGAGCCAAAGGGGAAGGGGGTGCTGGGAAAGGGGGTGAGAGAGCCAAAGGGGAAGGGGGTGCTGGGAGAGGGGTGAGAGAGCCAGGGGGTAGGGGCTGCTGGGAGAGGGGGTGAGAGACCCAGGGGGAAAGGGGGTGCTGGGTGAGTGGGTGAGAGAGCCAAACGGGAAGGGGGTGCTGGGAGAGGGGGTGAGAGAGCCAAAAGGGAAGGGGCTGCTGGGAGAGGGGGTGAGAAAGCCAAAGGGGAAGGGGTGCTGGGAGAGGGGTGAGAGTCAGGGAGTAGGGGCTGCTGGTAGAGGGGGTGAGAGACCCAGGGGGGAAGGGGGTGCTGGGAGAGTGGGTGAGAGAGCCAAAGGGGAAGGGGGTGCTGGGAGAGGGGTGAGAGACCCAGGGGGAAGGGGGTGCTGGGAGAGGATGAGAGAGCCAAAGGGGAAGGGGGTGCTGGGAGAGGGGTGAGAGAGCCAGGGGAAAGGGGGTGCTGGGAGAGGGGGTGAGAGAGCCAGAGGGAAGGGGGTGCTGGGAGAGGGTGATAGAGCCAAAGGGGAAGGGGGTTCTGGGAGAGGGGTTGAGAGAGCCAAAGGGGAATGGGGTGCTGGGAGAGGGGTGAGAGAGCCAAAGGGGTAGGGGCTGCTGGGAGAGGAGGTGAGAGACCCAGGGGGGAAGGGGGTGCTGGGAGAGTGGGTGAGAGAGCCAAAGGGGTAGAGAGTGCAGGAAGAGGGGTGAGAGAGCCAGGGGTAGAGGGTGCAGGAAGATGTGTGAGTGCCAGGGGGATAGAGTGTGCAGGAAGACATGTGAGAGAGCCAGGGGAGAAGTGGTGCAGGGGGTTAAGTGAGAGGGACAAAGGAGAAGATGGTGCAGGGGCATAGGTAAAAGAAAGTGTAAAGGGAGAGACATCTTAAAAATTGGAATGTCAGGGATGCAGCCATCATAAAACACAAGTAGTAATGAAGAATGGGAATGCACAGAGGGGACAAGTGTTTAAAAAAATAAAAAATAAAACCTTCATACTCCATTCATATTTTCCATAACCCCACTTCTAAATTTCCGCTTTGACCACTGCCCTCTGTTCCTGCTCCTGACTGCCTTTGTGAGCTGATGGCTGCAGATCCCACCTCGCCCAGCGCACCCAGTAGGAGAACAGAACACAGGATGCCATAATCAGGTAAATTCATATATTTTCTCGAGTACAATGTGTTTTTAACCATCCTTTCATGAACTGGGGGCACTACTGTGTATCCAATGACGTTTAAAACACTATGTATTGCTTATTATTTCGCTGTAATGTTTCTTGCATATTTATCTGTACAGAGATTTTTAATTAAGAGGAAAAAACATTGCAGCACAGTGGCCTAGTGGTTAGCACTTCTGCCTCACAGCATTGGGGTCATGAGTTCAATTCCCGACCATGGCCTTATCTGTGCGAAGTTTGTATGTTCTCCCTGTGTTTGCGTGGGTTTCCTCCGGGTGCTCCGGTTTCCTCCCACACTCCAAAAACATACTGCTAGGTTAATTGGCTGCTATCAAAATTGACCCTAGTCTCCCTCTTTGTCTGTGTGTCAGTGTCTGGGGCAGGGACTGATGTGAATGAGTTCTCTGTACAGCGCTGCGAAATTAGTGGCGATGATGATGATGATTGCTTGTCATAAATTTTATCTGTGATTGTGTCATATCTATTTTTGTTTGCATTGTAAATGGTGTATTAAGCTGCTCCTGGGACTCGCACTCTCAGTATCTGATATGCTGTACCAATTTTTATTTGTAAATGAGTTTTTGTCTGGGCACTATTATGGCATAATGTTATTTGGGGACACTATTGTGGCATAATATGAACTGGGCGCACTACGGTGTGGCATAATATAAACCTCTGCCAAAGGCAAGTCATTGTTGAATTATTATTATTATTATTATTATTATTATTAATTTTTATTTATAGGGCGCCACAAAGTATCCGTAGCGCCGTACAAGGACAAACAATGGCACAGTACAAGGTGAAACAGCACAGTACAAGTAACAGTAAGCACTATAACTCTGGGGGCTCAGGCACAGCATGAAAGAGAGGGAGGGAGGGGAAAAGTGAGTACAGGCAGGTAACTATGGCCCAAGAGGGTGGGCACGGATGACAGGTTGAGAGTCACTGAGGGGAGTGGAGAGAAGCGAGAGGAGACAGAGGGCAGAGGGACAGAGAGGAGGAGAGCTGAGTAGCTGGAGAGCGTGGTTAGATGTGATGGAAACAGGAGGTAGGAGAGCCCTGCTCAAAGGAGCGAACGATCTAAAGGGAGGGGAAGACAGACAGACACATGGATGAGACGGAGAGACTGGAGAAACGGAGACGGAGTCGAGGAAGGGGGAGAAGGGAAGAAGGGATGAGAAAGAGAGGTAGCCGACCGGTGGGAGTTTAGGCATGAGACTGGAAGGCTTTAAGGAAAAGGTGGGTTTTTAATGTTCGTTTGAAAGAGGACAGATTAGGGGAAGTTCTGATGGAGCGGGGGAGCTTGTTCCAATGGAGGGGAGCGGCGCGGGAGAAGTCTTGGATACGTGCGTGAGAGGAGGTAATCAGAGGGGAAGAGAGGCGAATGATCATTGGACGATCGCAGTGAGCGGGAGGGAGTGTGAATAGAGATAAGGTTAGAGATGTAGGGAGCAGTGGAGTTGGCGAGGGCCTTGTAAGTCAGAGTGAGGAGCTTGAAAAGGATTCTGTAGGGGAAGGGGAGCCAGTGAAGGGCTCGGTAGAGTGGGGATACAGAGGTGGAACAGCGAGAGAGGAAAATAAGCCTAGCAGCGGCGTTAAGTACAGATCTAAGGGGCGCGAGATGAGAGAGGGGGAGGCCGATAAGGAGAAGGTTGCAGTAGTCCAAGCAGGAGATAATCAGAGAGTGGACGAGAGATTTGGTGGCATCCTGGGAGAGGAAGGGCCGAATGCGGGCAATGTTGCGAAGCTGGAAACGGCAGGATTTGGCGAGAGAGTGAATGTGAGGGGCAAAGGAGAGAGAGGAGTCGAGGATGACACCTAGGCAGCGGAGTTGGGGAACAGGGGAGATAGATGAGTTGTCAACAGTGATGCAGAGGTCAGAGGGGAAGGAGGTACGAGAGGGAGGAAAGACAATGAGTTCAGTTTTGGCAGGATTGAGTTTAAGAAATCTAGAGGACATCCAGGAGGAGATGGCAGAGAGACATGCGGATACCCTGGAGAGAAGGGAGGGAGAGAGATCAGGAGAGGAAAGGTAGAGTTGAGTGTCATCAGCATAAAGGTGGTACTTGAGGCCGAAGGAGCTGACGAGTGCACCCAGAGAAGAGGTGTATAGTGAGAATAGTAAGGGTCCAAAGACAGAGCCCTGAGGGACCCCGACTGGAAGGGAGGAAGAGGGGGAGAGAGAATCAGAGGTGGAAACAGAGAAGGAACGGTCGGCAAGGTAAGAGGTGAACCAGGAGAGGACGGTACCGGAGAGGCCAATGGACTGAAGGGTGTGAAGCAGGAGGGGGTGGTCAACGGTGTCAAAGGGCGCTGAGAGGTCGAGGAGAATCAGGAGGGAGTAGTGGCCCATGGCTTTAGCCGAGAGGAGATCGTTCGTAACTTGAGCCAGGGCAGTTTCAGTGGAATGGAGGGGGCGGAAGCCTGATTGGAGAGGGTCAAGGAGGGAGTGTTCAGAGAGGTAGGTGGAGAGACGGTTGCAGACAAGTCTCAAGTATTTTGGAGGCAAATGGGAGAAGGGAAATGGGGCGGTAATTAGAGAGTGAGGTGGGGTCAAGGTTGGGTTTCTTGAGAATGGGTGAGACGAGAGCATGTTTAAAGGCGGAGGGGAAGATGCCGGTGGAGAGGGACAGATTAAAGAGGTGAGCGAGGTGGGAGCAGGTGGAGGCGGAAAGGGAGCGAAGAAGGTGAGAAGGGATGGGGTCCTGGGGGCAGGTAGAAGGGGGGGAAGAAGAAATGAGAGAGTGGACTTCCTCACCCGAGGTGGGGCGGAAGGAGAGAAGGAGTTGGTGGCTGGGGAGAGAGGGGGGGAGAGTGGAGGGGGGAGGAAGGGCAAAGGGGGGGGGTGGCAGAAGAGTGAGTGGAGGAGGAGATTTCAAGTCTGATGGCCGCGAGTTAAATAAAGTTAAATAAAGTAATAGCCAACAATGACAATGACGGTGGGGAGAGGTGTGGCCTCTCCCCACCGTCTCTTGAATATGATGGGAGCCCAAAGAAGCTGCTGTATCGTGACCCAATATTCCTCTTGTCGGCCCTGCCTGTGAGTCAAGGGGGTAGACGTCTCCAGGTAAATAATCTAAATGTTTCCCTTCTGTTTTCCATCAAACTGATGGATCACAACCATTAATCTCTCACCCACCTCCAATATCCCCCTTAATTTATATACTGTGTTATTTAAAATGAATAGAAAAGACGCATATCCAGTTACTAAAAAAAATTAGTAAAAAAAATATTTTTCTCTGACATTTTGCTGTAGATGGAAATACTTTTAATGTGGCTGTGTGGGTTCAAATGATCATTCAATAGTTATGTTTTTTTTAGATATATGTTAGAGTTTTATATCATGTGGAATGATTCATGAATATTCTGCCATTTCTATTTAATTTAGGGAAAAGGGTACCTGTTACCTATATGTGTGTAAGTATTCTGTTGTTGCTATTTTGTGGGAGATTTGAAAAAAGCAAAACATTGGTTTCCTATAGTGGCACCTGTATAATTGGTGGTATTGCTGTAGTATGGGGTGGCATGCTGGTGGCAATGCTGTAGTGTGTTTGGGGCTTAGTATTGTTAATAAGTAGGAGAGGGTATTGCTGTAATGTGGAGGTGATGCTGGATGATGTAATGTGGGGGTGATGCTGGATGATGTAATGTGGGGGGTGATCCCGGTTGCTGTAATGTGTGGGGTCATGCTGGACGCTGTAATGTGGGGGGTGATGCTGGTTGCTGTAATGTGGGGGGTGATGCTGGATGATGTAATGTGGGGGTGATGCTGGATGCTGTAATGTGGGGGGTGATGCCGGATGCTGTAATGTGGGGGGTGATGCTGTAATGTGGGGGGTGATGCTGGTTGCTGTAATGTGGGGGGTGATGCTGGATGATGTAATGTGGAGGTGATGCTGGATGATGTAATGTGGGGGTGATGCTGGATGATGTAATGTGGGGGTGATGCTGGTTGCTGTAATGTGGGGGTGATGCTGGATGATGTAATGTGGAGGTGATGCTGGATGATGTAATGTGGGGGTGATGCTGGATGATGTAATGTGGGGGTGATGCTGGATGATGTAATGTGGGGGGTGATGCTGGATGCTGTAATGTGGGGGTGATGCTGGATGATGTAATGTGGGGGGTGATGCCGGTTGCTGTAATGTGGGGGATCATGCCGGACGCTGTAATGTGGGGGGTCATGCTGGATGCTGTAATGTGGGGGGTGATGCTGGATGCTGTAATGTGGGGGGTGATGCTGGACGCTGTAATGTGGGGGTGATGCTGGATGATGTAATGTGGGGGTGATGCTGGACGCTGTAATGTGGGGGTGATGCTGGTTGCTGTAATGTGGGGGTGATGCTGGATGATGTAATGTGGAGGTGATGCTGGATGATGTAATGTGGGGGTGATGCTGGATGATGTAATGTGGGGGTGATGCTGGATGATGTAATGTGGGGGGTGATGCTGGATGCTGTAATGTGGGGGTGATGCTGGATGATGTAATGTGGGGGGTGATGCCGGTTGCTGTAATGTGGGGGATCATGCCGGACGCTGTAATGTGGGGGGTCATGCTGGATGCTGTAATGTGGGGGGTGATGCTGGATGCTGTAATGTGGGGGGTGATGCTGGACGCTGTAATGTGGGGGTGATGCTGGATGATGTAATGTGGGGGTGATGCTGGATGATGTAATGTGGAGGTGATGCTGGATGATGTAATGTTGGGGGTGATGCTGGTTGCTGTAATGTGGGGGTGATGCTGGATGATGTAATGTTGGGGGTGATGCTGGATGATGTAATGTGGGGGTGATGCTGGTTGCTGTAATTTGGGGGATCATGCCGGACACTGTAATGTGGGGGGTCATGCTGGATGCTGTAATGTGGGGGGTGATGCTGGATGCTGTAATGTGGGGGGTGATGCTGGACGCTGTAATGTGGGGGTGATGCTGGATGATGTAATGTTGGGGGTGATGCTGGATGATGTAATGTGGGGGGTGATGCCGGTTGCTGTAATGTGGGGGGTGATGCTGGATGATGTAATGTTGGGGGTGATGCTGGTTGCTGTAATGTGGGGGTGATGCTGGATGATGTAATGTGGGGGGTGATGCCGGTTGCTGTAATGTGGGGGGTGATGCTGGATGATGTAATGTTGGGGTGATGCTGGTTGCTGTAATGTGGGGGTGATGCTGGATGATGTAATGTTGGGGGTGATGCTGGATGATGTAATGTGGGGGTGATGCTGGTTGCTGTAATGTGGGGGGTGATGCTGGTTGCTGTAATTTGGGGGATCATGCCGGATACTGTAATGTGGGGGGTCATGCTGGATGCTGTAATGTGGGAGGTGATGCCGGTTGCTGGAATGTGGGGGGTGATGCTGGTTGCTGTAATGTGGGGGTGATGCTGGATGATGTAATGTGGAGGTGATGCTGGATGATGTAATGTGGGGGGTGATGCTGGATGATGTAATGTGGAGGTGATGCTGGATGATGTAATGTGGGGGTGATGCTGGATGATGTAATGTGGAGGTGATGCTGGATGATGTAATGTGGGGGTGATGCTGGATGATGTAATGTGGGGGGTGATGCTGGATGATGTAATGTGGGAGGTGATGCTGGATGATGTAATGTGGGGGTGATGCTGGATGATGTAATGTGGAGGTGATGCTGGATGATGTAATGTGGGGGGTGATGCTGGATGATGTAATGTGGAGGTGATGCTGGATGATGTAATGTGGGGGTGATGCTGGATGATGTAATGTGGGGGGTGATGCTGGATGATGTAATGTGGGGGTGATGCTGGATGATGTAATGTGGGGGGTGATGCTGGATGATGTAATGTGGGGGGTGATGCTGGATGATGTAATGTGGGGGTGATGCTGGATGATGTAATGTGGAGGTGATGCTGGATGATGTAATGTGGGGGGTGATGCTGGATGATGTAATGTGGGGGTGATGTTGGATGATGTAATGTGGGGTTGATGCTGGATGATGTAATGTGGAGGTGATGCTGGATGATGTAATGTGGAGGTGATGCTGGATGCTGTAATGTGGAGGTGATGCTGGATGATGTAATGTGGGGGGTGATGCTGGATGATGTAATGTGGGGGTGATGCTGGATGATGTAATGTGGGGGGTGATGCTGGATGATGTAATGTGGGGGTGATGCTGGATGATGTAATGTGGGGGGTGATGCTGGATGATGTAATGTGGGGGGTGATGCTGGATGATGTAATGTGGGAGGTGATGCTGGATGATGTAATGTGGGGGTGATGCTGGATGATGTAATGTGGGGGGTGATGCTGGATGATGTAATGTGGAGGTGATGCTGGTTTCTGTAATGTGGGGGTGATGCTGGATGATGTAATGTGGAGGTGATGCTGGATGATGTAATGTGGGGGGTGATGCTGGTTTCTGTAATGTGGGGGGTGATGCCGGTTGCTGGATTGTGGGGGGTCATGCTGGTTGCTGTAATGTGGAGGTGATGCTGGATGATGTAATGTGGGGGTGATGCTGGATGATGTAATGTGGGGGGTGATGCTGGTTGCTGTAATGTGGGGGTGATTGATGTAGTATGAGTGTGTGTGGGGGGTTATTTATTGCTGTAATTTGGATACTAATAATGTATTGTCATGGTATTTATTAATGTAATTGGGGTGCTAACAATGTAATGTTGAGGGTCATTAGGAGATATAAATACCCCACCACACACACACTCATACTACATCATATTGTACAGCACCAGCGACGTGCACTGCGCCAGCATCAGTGTGCAACAATATAGTGCATGGAGCCCACAGCCTGTGTGCTTTAAATGCCAGGGCTGATTTTTAGTCCCAGTCCGGCCCTGGACACAGGTAACATGGTGCAACTCAAATTATTACTGAGACAATGAGTGAAAGTGATGATAGAAATCAGCGAGATGTAGGCCGAAGCTTAAGAAAACTGGGCCCTCTGGGACCTCATGGAGGGGATGTCTAAACAGTAGGTAATTATGCTCCACAGTTATTGTTCCTCACTAGTCCTCATGTCTCCCAGCTACTGCCTGGACAAACAGTCAGTCCAAGGTGACCCGCACATCAGATATGTCTTCTCTCTCCATGATACCCCCATACATCTGTATGCCCACCTGCAGCATTCCAGTGTAAGACCACCATATGTAGCCTCAAACCAATACAATTGTCTCAGTGATACCAACTATACTTCATGCCCTCCACACACACTGCTATCTCCATTGCTCAACACTCACAGAGCTAAGCCAGAATAAAGGCCTTCTCTACACCACATGTTCCTACAGTATACACTCCTGTGCCCCCAGCAACACCTCTCCTTACTATAACAGGCAAATAAACATCGCTGACAGCCCCATGATGGAGCAGTTACATTTATTTCTAGGTGACACTTTGTGTGTTTGCAAACAAAACAGTTACCAGTGGTACATTCTGTTGGCCTGATGCTGCGTTATACGCACACTGGACATCATTTACACTCAAACATGTTGCACATAATATTATACCCATATGCCGATCATTATCAGATATAGCACATTATGGTTTATCAGTGTTAGACTGAGCACTATCGGGGAATCATCGTATAGTACCACATCTGTGGAGGTGACGAGGAAGCAGGATTGGAGAAGTTAGGAACTTGTTGATGGAAGGAAATTTTGGGGGAAGTGAAGAGAGAAGTTTGAGATTCTTCTGTGAGGAGCATAAGTGACAGGATGAAGGATATCCTGGTAGATAGATGTAGGTCTCCATTCAATAACTATCCATCCAAAACTGAGATTCAAAGGTCATTAGTAGAGTGAGCAGTGTCCAATGGTATCCAAGTTCACAATTCCTGACAGCTGCGATCATGTCAGATAGTCGCTTGCTGAAAGGTCTCCAGTGACCCAAGTAAGGTTGATTGACCCACTAGACAGAGATCTGAGGGAGTTTAGTGAGAGCTGACAGGAGCAACAGAGCCGTTGGCCCTGATTAATCTTCGAACACAAGTTGCATTTTTACAACGAGCACAAAACCCGAGTGTGCGAGAGCCCGGATCAAATCCAAGCGGATCTCAAGCTGTGTTTCTGTTTGACTCTGGGTGCAAGCCCACTCTGCCTAATCAGTCCTTGTTGTATGTTAATAGACCAAACAGACCGCAGGACACGCACATGCAGATGCACATTATATTTCCCATCAGAGTTCCTGCAAAAACGAAACAAAAGAAATTACCAACTCATAATACTTTAATTAATAAATATGTATTTGGGGGGATACATTTTTCAATTTTCTTTACATTAAATACATAAATCCCGATGTTCCTAATGTGTACTGTACATACAATGTGTTGTTATAGTCTATACACACATTCTGTGCCATCTAGTGACACACATAGGTGTAGTTTTTGAAGCAAAGATGATGCCTGTCAGTTATCACTATCAGTCGGCTCTTCCACCTCCCTGTCACTGGTGCAAATAATACAGCTAAAAAGAACATACATACAAAACGCCCAGAGTTTGAATACCCGCGTCTGCGCTGCCACGCCCTCGGTACGCCCTCAGCACGCCCTCGGTACGCCCTCAGCACGCCCTCGGTACGCCCTCAGCACGCCCTCGGTACGCCCTCAGCACACCCTCGGTACGCCCTCTGCACGCCCTTGGTACGCCCTCTGCACACCCTCGGTACACCCTCAGCACACCCTCAGTACGCCCTCAGCACGCCCTTGGTACGCCCTCTGCACACCCTCGGTACACCCTCAGTACACCTTCGGCACGGCACGTCCGCGGCGCGCCCTTACTGTGCATCGCCTATGGTCATCCGCATCTCCCCTCCCCAAGAATTGGGGTAAAATCCATTTCTGAGCATGTGCAGAGGAATTTCACGCAAGATTCGGCACAGAGTGACTCACATCCAAACATGAGTCAGGTTAAGGTGAGTGTAGACTGAGGGTTGGGGACTCATGACGTGAGAACTGTGTCCCTAGAGAGTGTGGAGTACGGTGTTAGGGAACTGTCAGTGACTGAACAGTGAGAAACCCAGGAGAGAACGCTGCTACAGTATACAGCAGTGTTGGCTAACCTGTGACACTCCAGGTGTTGTGAAACTACAAGCCCCAGCATGCTTTGCCAATATAGAGCAGCTTATTGCTGGAAGGGTATGCTGGGACTTGTAGTTTCACAACACCTGGAGTGTCACAGGTTAGCCAGCACTGGTATACAGTGTCCTGGGGGTAAATGTATCAAGCTGAGAGTTTTCAGCGGGTTTGAAATGTGGAGATGTTGCCTATAGCAACCAATCAGATTCTAGCTGTCACTTTGTAGAATGTTCTAAATAAATGATAACTAGAATCTGATTAGTTTTTCAAACCCGCCAGAAAACTCTCAGCTTGTTACATTTACCCCCTGATGTGTGATCTCTCCAAAGCATGAAGTGTCAGCTCTTGGCAACGAAAATTAATGTACTGTAAGATTGGGTCGGAGGTTCTAATAAGAGTGGGTTTCATCTAGAGATTGTCTGGTGCCTGTATTCCTACCAACTTACCTGTGAATTGTATTGGTGTGCTATGATGTCATACTCATGATTCTGAGCTAGCTAAGGTACCTTGAGGAGCACTGATGCAGGTTGGCAGTGACGTGGGACCCCCAATACTAAACTAATCACTTCTACACCAACACCACGAATGAGCAAATGGTGATCCAGAGTGTTGCCCAATATGGAGCAAGAGAAGCAACAGAGTAACAGCCCAGCTGAGCACTGCTACCGAGTGACGTCTTAAACATTAAATAATGGTCCCCGGCCACAGCAACACCTTTGGTGGACACTTTATCTGACTGTCTCTGGATGTCACACAAGAGGTGACCAGGGTGATGGCCACCAACTATCTACACCCCGCTGCAGACTTAGAGCCTGATCATCAAGGCACATATCTGTCTATTGTGTGCGTATTGTTTGCATAAACATTCTGCGCATGTCCATGTTACAGCTATTGATTTAACCTTGCAGAACTAGTGGTCGAGGTCTTCACCTATAGCAGCCACGTTTCCCGTAGCTTGTTGTGCTCACAGGTACTTGGATGCCCCCAGGACTTACCTCTAGTGTGGTGTAAGCTTATATATAATACAGCAGCTGGAAGGTAGGAGGCGGTAGACAAGATAGTAGCAGATAGTCAGAGGTCTGAGCCATGCAGAGTAGTCAGGGACAGGCCAAGGAGTCAGGGCTAGCAGCGAGTAGAGAGATCTGAAATAGTGAAGCCAAAGGTCTGGGCAATCAGACCATAAGGAGAATCCAGGAACAGGCCAGAGGTCACAACACAAGGTCAAACAGTAGTGACCACCAGAACAGAAGCAGGCTAAGCCCTCCCTGCCTTAAATACAGAACGTGGCCTATCATGGTTTAGGGGCTGGAAGTATCATAATTGACCCCCTAGGACGTGCTTAATTGATTATGTTACTTTGCGCAATCGCCCAGCTGCCGCAGATACCAGGCGAGGAGCTGCGTGTAATTGTGTCCCAGCCATTGCCCTGGTGACGGCCGGGACGGAGCTCGCAAAAGTGACATCCTGGCTGTTGCCAAGACAGCCGGGACGCAGGAGGAGAGAGCCGGGCGTGAGCCGCTGCTTGCAATAGCCCACAACCAGACCATACGTATCTAAGCGTTCAATGAACCTTCCTGCGTAAAGGACACTTACTGCAGCCTATGATTTCTGGGAGGGAGCCGGGCCAGGAAGTTGTGATTGCCCATAGTCTGTGTACAGTAAGGCCGTGCCATACTCCAGCGCACGCAGCCATGTCCAATCCAGCTCCGGGCAGCTCAACGTTATTTGTTTTTCTGCCTTATCTCTGGCTCCAGCTAAAGGGATAATCTAAGTCCTGATCAGTAGTAATGACGGCTGTGTATACAGCTATAAAGTGTCTGCACAGGAGCAACTATAACAATGTATTTTATGTTCCAGAGACATTAATAACAATCCAATAAATGTATTTCATGAGGAAAAAAATTCTAAACAATATTTTTTTGCTGTGTTATCATTAATGCCTATATTATTGTGAGGACTGTACGTCCTTGTGGGTTCTTACATAAATCACCCTGGCAAATATCCAAAATAATATAAATAGATTTTTTTAACATAAAAGTAGCACCAAACAGCAGTAATAATATTTAAATAATAACCTGCAACTAATAAAACTACAGTCTGGCACAGACAACATACAGGGTATAAAACACCTCAGCAGTATCCTAGCCAAGGGCGGCCATCTATCCAAACTTCTCCTGGGACGCAGACCCACTCCCCTTTAAGGCTACCAGCGGCAGCGGCCCTGAGTCACTGTCACTCCGCTTCTGGCGGACACACAGCTGCCCAAGACCTGGAGAGTTAGATCAGGACAAGGGCAGCTCTCCAGGGACCGATTGTCCCTCTGCTGTCACCTGGCAGAGGCTGAAACTTCAAGGAGAAAATATTTTGCTTTAACAAACCGCACAGAACTTATATATTCTACTATATTAAACCACCTGTGCATCTCTAATCTAGTATTCACTTATTAAATAGATTTGTGTTTGTTACAGGAGACGTTTCCAGAGAGATAGAAATGTCATTCTGAAGAGAAGGAAAGATTCTCGATGTGCTCTGCGGTTCACTGGTTTCATTAAAACATTATATTCCTTTATTTCATTCATTTAAAAATGGTAATTTGTGAGCAAAATATTTTAAAATAAAAACTAAGACAGGTGATTAAAGAAATGAAATATGTTACTGTCGTCAACAACCAGGGTTGTGAATGACAGGTACGGGTGGTATCCAGGAAAAGCTAAAATCACATATCTTTGGAAAAGGTAAAGCACATTGTCAAAATGTCATAATGTTTGGTATCAAAAGATGGACAAAGTCATAGGGGATTTATTAATAATAAAATTGGGTCTGTGTGACACGCCACTAAAAAAGTTAGGTCACATAGTAGAATTGGGTAGTAAATCAGGTAACATGCAAATGGTGATTGAAAAAAGTATCACAGACACAACCCCTGGGGGTGGAGACAGGTGTGGAAGTGTCTTTAAAAAACAGACCAGTTACAACAAATTGTCAGACATTTTGGGGAAATCAATTCACATTGATAAGCTTTCCATCTTCCTAGCCTATTTCCCATGGCACAGATTATGCAACTCAAGTAAGTGCTATTCTGAATGTAACCCCTGTTAATTTAAACTGTTTTGCTTCTGTATTTATATCTATTAATTGTTTAATATAAGTAACACACAAAGAGGAGAGCTCCATTGCTAATTCTCATTTACAGAGAAATACAAATACTAGTGTTGTCAGGGTTGGTGTAATTCTGCAGTCATATTCTACTGTCTTATATAGGTAACACACAAAGAGGAGAGCTTTATTGCTCCATTGCTAATTGTCATTGCTGAAATACAAATACTAGGCCTGGCAGGCATTTCTTCTGAATTTGCACCAAAATGTGTACGGTGTTATATATACTCAAAGAGAAGAGCTCCATTGCTAATTGTCATTGCTGAAATACAAATACTAGGCCTGGCAGGCTTTTCTTCTGAATTTGCAGTCAAAGTGTACGGTGTTATCACAATGGATTCACAGCAGTACACAGAAGAGCAGGAGCACCAAGCAGCTGCTGGCACCAGTCATGATGATAGTAATCCCTGTAAGTCATCTGGTAAAGCCTATGTAAAAGTACATAGTGTTTTTAAGTCAGGGAAACAAAAAAGTAAAAAACACCTTTTACCTTGGTCAAGAAAAAAATACCTGTAATCCAGGCACAGTTATCTGCAGAAAAAAATAGAATTGCCAACATGCCATTCTACACACGCAGTGGCAAAGAAAGAATGAGGCCTTCACCTTTCTCTATGAGTGCGAGATCTGCAACTGTCACTGAGACATCGTCTTGTAAGGTCAGTCGTGACCAAGCAAAACCTTATGATTTGGACTCCAAAAGTGGTGCCCAAATACTTTTACGTGTAAAAGCCGAGCTGGAAGAAAACAGTAAGGTATTAGAGAAAATGTATGTTCAGATTCAGAAATGACACCAATCCCTGAGGAGAGTCCATCCACAAGTGCTATGTGTAATCGTGACCATTCTGATAGTGTACCCATAAAGAAGGCCCCTTTCAGCAGTCCTGCTGATGTGTGGATGACCAGCCCGAGTGTAGCCGGTGATTCACCAATTGAGGATGATACTTTGGAATTGCAACAGGATGAGGATGATGACAACAACATCTTGCCACAGTAGAGTTAACAGCACTGTTACCTTAGGTGCCTAAAGGCCATTGTTACCTTGTTTCGTGGGGGCCTAAACAAACCAAGCACTTCAGCCACAAGGAGTGGCACTTTTGTGGCTGAAGTGGTTGGTTTGTTAAAGTGTGCATGTCCTTTTTAAGATCCAACATAAGGGTGGGCGAGAGGGCCCGGTTGAGAGGGCCCAAGGACGATTCCATCTTGCACCACTTTACTGCCACTGCTGTGTGCCAATGTGTCCTAGATGTGCTAGGAACTGCCGTGTGTTTGAGTCATTGCTCTGTCGCTTACCATCCAGCCAGGTCTCTGCAGTATTTGTTTGAAAGTGTATGAAAATAATAATGTGACCTGTGAGGTGGTCAAAATTTACTGCAAATTACTTGAAATTAGTGTTATTGAGGTTAATAATAATGTAGGATCAAAAAAAGACCAAAATTATGTGATTTTAGCATATTTGAGCAATGTTTCTAAAAAATGCAGATCCAAAACCGAAACACACGAGGGCAGTTTTGCCAAAACCAAAACAAGAAGCTAATCCAGATCCAAAACTAAAACCACTTCATGGGGGTCAGTGAGCATCTCTAGTCAAGGCTGTGTACTCTTTATATAAACACTGCAATCATTATATACTACACTATGGTGCCAGCTGTCCTTCATGGGCTGACCACTCCTCCTCTAGTGTCTGGTATCGCCTCTATGATGGCTGGCCACACACCCTCTGGTGGGCCCCTAGCGTTGCAGTCCACCGGTGGGCCCTTTGAGCCACAGTCCAACACTGCAACACTATGAGGAGGGGGGGGGGGGGCGGTGCTTTCCCTTATTTTTTATTATCCATTTTTCTATTTTATTTTCACATTACACTATGTACGGGAAATGTTTTCTTATTAGACGCTTAGAATGAGCCCCGATCTCCGTCAGCTCTGAGCTGCAGAGTTGTTTTGTGACATGGTAATGGCCGTGTTCCCCTTCCCACAGCAAGGAGCTCCTTGAACATCTTCCTCAGCCCTTCATCAGGTTTCTAGACTGCTCAGTAAAACTGTATTGTTCTAGAAAGATCCTTCTCTGCCGACTCCCTCTGTCCGTGCACAGTCCTACTTCTCCACCAGTGCAGTCATCTTGGTGAAATCTAGTACAAATCAAGGTGCAGAGCAGGTCTGCAGAGCCTCCATATTTATAACTGCCCTTTCCTCCTTTATATGAGACATCAACACTAATAACACAAGTCCCCGATCTTGTCATGTGAACAAGATAATGGTCACGTTTCATAGCAAAAGAGGAAGATATTCTACACAACAGTTTTGTAAATGTCGCTCGTCTTACCCCAATTTTATATATATTCCCTAAATCAGAGACCTGAGGGCCCCAGATATCAGGTGCAGATACAGAGGCCTGGGGTGCTGCAGGATTTGGGACATTTCAGATTAAACGTCTCTGAATAAACCGCTGACACCACAATCCAGATAGTGTTACAAGGGGACGGGAATCACCCTCTGGGTGGAAGATCATTCACACAATGAGACTATATTTGCATTACGTGGATATATTTAGCTGTTTAAACATGTCCAGCTTTGCCCTGCAGTTACCTGAGCTCTGACTGGAGGAATTTCTCATGAGATTACAGCAGATGTTGCTGTTAAAACAACTCCAGTTATCAGCGGTCAGTGACACAGGTATGTGGTATAAGTTGCGCTAGGTACGTCCTGCGTGGGGGATACAGGTTAATATAGCGCCACAATAGGTCAGATTATTCCCTTTGACTCATAAGGGATGAAATGCTCATGAACAGTCCTGGATACGCTGTATCTCTGTATATATGTAATGTGCTTCTCTGAGCAGCTGTATCACCCAGATCGTGGCCACCGACGTGGGCTCCAGCTCTGTGTGATTAGACCTGACCAGGAGCCAATAAAATGTTCTGATCAATCTCAGTATTATTATTACTAATCCTCCAGCCTGTGACTGTTTAGTACTGTGCAGTATTGTGTTATGTGTCAGAGAGTAACGTGACCGGGAGAGATCGGATAATGTGCAGACAGTAAGTGTAGCACAGTCTCTAGTGGAAGAACACAAAGGATAGAAAAGATTTTACTTAAAGCTAGGTCAGGGGCGGTTCTAGAATTTTATTTTAAGGGAGACGATTTAGGGGGGGGGGGAATTTAGTCCCCGACCCTTTTGACAGCTGTTTTAAACACAATCAGAGCAGCCGGGCAGCACACTCTTCCTGCCTGTTTCTGATGAACGGACCTGCACATAGTTTGCTGCCGCCAGCACTAAGCCCCTGCTAGGGGGGTCGATCGCCCTGACCACCCCCTCCCGCCACTGGGCTAGGTGCACACTGGAGGATTTTCAGCTGATTACTGGGCCAATTACCCAATAAACTCAGCCACATATCGCATTTGTTTGTATACTGACACAATCAAAGACAATTGTTCTTGTGACAGGATGGACCTCCTATACCACCCTGTCCGTATGTTGCTGGGGACCGGCTGGACTTGCCTTGCTACCGTCCCTTTTTCTCCCAAATGCGTCCTCTAAGTGCAGTAGGAAGAGCCTGCTGCCACCACTAGGCTCCTTTGTGGCACCTTGAACCACATCCTTCTGGGTAACACTCGCTGCTAGTGTACCCCCTCACTGGGCACCTGGACTGGTACCCCTGACCTCATCCTATAGATCAGGGTGCTGTGGATGGATCCCCCTGGCCTATCACACTGGCCAGAGCTGCAGGTAGTGGGCAGAGCGTCGGTACTGGATGCTGGGTCCAACCTCAGAACAGCCAGATAACGGATTAGATTGGTCTAATCTGTAGGTCACAGGAATTACAGCAGGTAAGTAGGCGTCATAGCAGGGTCTTGAAGCAGTAATATTTATTAGCTCAAATGTCCTAATAAGGACAGTTACACACAAGTTTAAGGTACTATTGATCTTCAGAATTACAAATGGTCAAACAGTGCTGGATTTTATACAGTTTTGGACACAGCCTGGCAGGGGGTAAACCAGTCCCCTTTCTGACCAGGCTTAAAAAGTCTGAAATATTTAATTCAAAGATTAACATCAGGATGTGAGATGTTCCTTAAACTTGGAATTTAAAAGCAATTTATACTAAACAAAATTTACACTAATCTGTGATATTCTAAATCACGTTGTGCAGACGCCCCCTTTCACTTTAACAAGTCAGGATCACAGGTAACGACTCCCTGCGCTGCTTTCAGGATAAAAAGACGTGTCGGTCACTTCACATGAAAAGAATTAATTAGCAGGAGGCTTCCTAAAGAAAAGTTACGAAAATCAAATTTCCACCCCTGGCCCAGTCTCAGAAATAAATACATTTCCTATACAGAAGTACAGCACAATATCAATAAATCAGTACATCTGCAATTAGATATATTGGCGCCCTGCGCTATTAAATAAATTTATATATTAAGTTATTTATAAGTGATCCAGCCACAGTTCCAAAGTGCCGATTGAGGTTTCATTTGGTTGGTTGTTCTGTTTAATAATCTCATTCCAATCACCTTCCGATCCTGCAGTGTGTCAATCACGATCTCCATGGAGGTTACAGAGTCATTAGTCCCTGGGACAACTAACATGTCCCAGGGACTAAATGTAGAGAGTGCTGTAGATAGAATAGTTTGTTCTGAGAGTCACAGAAGGTAACACAATTCATTATGACATGTGAATAGCTATAACAAGGCGGTTTTCATCAGTGTGACAGGAATGAATGAATGAATGAGTATTGTGCTGTCATCCTGTAAATGACTATAGGACCAAATGAAGAGCACAGATCTGAAGGTAAATGGTGTCAGTGTGTACGACGCATGAATCACCCGACCGATCGGACCTTCAGTCGCAGGTACAATCATTGTAGATAATTCGTTGGTCAGAAAATTCTTCAGTGTGTCCCTAACCTGAGAGCTGGTGATTTCCGAAGGCATAATCAGTTCCTGTATATAGACAACATGTGAGCACAAGAATTACAGATTTGCAGATAACAGATAATAGATGATTATGGTCTCTTCATGGTTTATTAGCTGTTTGTATGCCGTTAGCGCCATCATGTGTTCAGGCATAGAATTGACCTTGAATACTAAGATATTCTTACTAAAAGTGAAATCTAAAATAGTAATTGATTCAAAATGTCAATTTAATTTTTATTTAATCTTTTATAAATCTGTAAAGTTTTCCATACCTTGACATACGCAGTATGTGTTTTTGTTATGTAGCTTCCTTCTGTACCTCCTGAATCAAAGCACAAAACTTAGGAAGTTCACTCATAGCGGAACCTTTCTTTAAAATGTAATCTTTCAAAGCTTTCAAAAAACATAAAACCTAAGCAGATCATGTGGAGAAACTTTTAGGGTCTGATTTTTGAACGTATCACACTCAAAATGAATCTGTTTCTGCCCAGAACCAGATCATATGTAACTACAACATTCATACATCTTACTACACCCTACGAGGGAGGGAGCAGGGAAGGATCCTTCACCCGTAGTCCATGTACAGTAAGGGCGTGTGGACACTGAGCGCTCGCAGCCACGTCTGACTCCAGCTCTGAGAGTCTCAGAGGTTCGTGTTTTCCTGTAGTATCTCGCTCCAGCTACAGGTCTAGTCTAAGTCCTGAGTACCTGTGATAATGGCTGTGTATGCAGCTATAATGTGCATCTGCAATCAGGAGTAACTGTAACAATGTATTTCATGTTCAGTAGATATTATTATCCTAATAAATGTAATGGAAAAATAATATAGCAAAAAACACATTTTTTTTGCTCTGCACTGTTTTGTCCTTAATGTTTATGGACCTGAATCATTAAGTAAAGCAAGGTTTCCCAAACCCAGTCCTCAGGGCTCCCTAACAGTGCAGGTTTTCCATATCTCCTGGCTGGAGCACAGGTGTATCCATTACTGACTGACACATTGTAACAGATCCACAGGTGGTCCTAATTATGTCACATGTAATCCAGAAAACCTGCCCTGTTAAGGGAGCCCTGAGGACTGGGTTTGGGAAACCCTGATTAGTAAAGCATAAAAATGTAGTAACTTTGCCCCTTGGCAAAACCATGTTGCATTGGAGGGGGAGGTAATTTAAAATGTGGGGACAGATTTATAGTTGGGGAAGGACATGTCCTAGTTCAGCTTTAAATTTCAATGTAAAAATAAAGCTATCAAGTATGTGTGTGCTAGATGGAATAACAGCCATGTCCAAAATACTAAACTAATATGCACCCAATGCATTGTAACATGGTTTCATGTCAGAACACAGTTACTGGTTTTTTGCCTTACTTTCCTTAATGAATTATGCCCTATATTATTAATATAATAATTATTACTATTATATTATTAACAGGTGACATTAACTGAATATTTTTTTTTTATCATTTGTTCTTTTGCGAATGTATAATCCACATCGGCATCGTACATATCCTGCAGTGTCCTATATAGTACAGCACAGCAGACCTACACCCAACTTCGCCTTGTTGAATTCGGGAGTACGCAGCGCCGAAATCTGTGCGTTTTAAAACAAGGCGCTCAGTATGTGCGCACTGATGAATGTATTAGGGTATAATGTAACATTATTGGAGCTGACAGATACACTTTGTTTTTAAGCTCTTTCTACATTATGTGATGATGCTGCCCCTCCCCCGTTAGGACATTGTATGTATTATATGTAGTAATGCACAAGCTGTGTGTGTGTTTCTATACTTAGTGCATAGTAGGATTGCACACCTTCACGTTGTGACAAGTGGAAAGTGAGGCACATGCTGCAGTAATGTCAGAGGGTCCATGGTCCATACTTGTCAGCATTGAAGGCCTCACGAGTGGCAGGAGGGGGGAGCTCACCCTGCTGCTCAATGTACAAGTAGTTATTAGTGAGCCTGGTCTGTCAGTAAGGACGTGCGGAGCTCCAGCGCAGCAGCAGTGTCCGGTCCCAGCTCTGGGCATCTCTCAGTTATGTCATATCTGTCGTATCACTGGCACCAGCTACAGGTCGGGTGTAAGTGCTGAGTGACAGTGATGATGGCTGTGTGTGCAGCTAGAACGTGTAATCAGGAGATCTGTAACAATGTGTTTTATGTACAGTAGGCATCATACCATCCTGATACATGGGTTTCACTGGGGATATATATATATATATATATTTTTTTAAAGTTTTTTCATTAATGACTATATTATTAACAGATGACTATAATTAAATATTTATTTATTTGTTTCATTCTGCTGGGACTTTTGCACATGTATGTACATATCCTGCACCATGTTGTGTCTGTCTCAATACAACAAGTGCTATGTAAACAGAGCGTATTCAACAAGAGAACATTCTTCAGATCCGCTTTCAGTTGGATACGGACGTGCGTATGCCCAGATTAAGTCGTTTTGTTTGTCATCCTTAATGGATCAGACCCTGATTGTTTAGATGTATTTTATTTAAGTGGATGTAAATAGCCAAGAAGACTCAAACGCAGATACAGATGTTGAGAACAGCACAGTTATTTCTGCACTTGTGGATGAACCAGCACAAGTTAGTGACTTTACAAACGATTTCCTCTGAACCTCCTTCCCCCCAGTGTCAGTACATGTCCTCCTAGTACTTCTCTTCCCCCCAGTGTCAGTACATGTCCTCCTAGTACTTCTCTTCCCCCCAGTGTCAGTACATGTCCTCCTAGTACTTCTCTTCCCCCCAGTGTCAGTACATGTCCTCCTAGTACTTCTCTTCCGCCCAGTGTCAGTACATGTCCTCCTAGTACTTCTCTTCCCCCCAGTGTCAGTACATGTCCTCCTAGTACTTCTCTTCCCCCCAGTGTCAGTACATGTCCTCCTAGTACTTCTCTTCCCCCCAGTGTCAGTACATGTCCTCCTAGTACTTCTCTTCCCCCCAGTGTCAGTACATGTCCTCCTAGTACTTCTCTTCCGCCCAGTGTCAGTACATGTCCTCCTAGTACTTCTCTTCCCCCCAGTGTCAGTACATGTCCTCCTAGTACTTCTCTTCCCCCCAGTGTCAGTACATGTCCTCCTAGTACTTCTCTTCCCCCCAGTGTCAGTACATGTCCTCCTAGTACTTCTCTTCCCCCCAGTGTCAGTACATGTCCTCCTAGTACTTCTCTTTCCCCCAGTGTCAGTACATGTCCTCCTAGTACTTCTCTTCCCCCCAGTGTCAGTACATGTCCTCCTAGTACTTCTCTTCCTTTGTAGAATGTTTCCCTCCTGTACCTTGTTATAATCATTGATATCATTGATATCATTAATATATTTGAAAGTTTCTATCATGTCCCCCCTTTCCCTTCTCTGCTCCAAACTATACATAATAAGATCTTTCAGTCTTTCCAGGTAAGATTTGTGCTGCAAACCATGTATTATTTTAGTTTCCCTCCTTTGTACAGTCTGTAATGTATTTATATCCTTCTGGAGATATGGCCTCCAGAACTGAACACAGTATTCTGGATGAGGCCGTACCAATGACCTACACAGTGACATTATTACTTCAACTTGATCTAATTGAGATCTGGGGAATTTGGAGGCCAAGTCAACACATTAAACTCTTTGTCATGTTTCTTGAACCACGACTGAACTATTTTTGCAGTGTGACAGGGCGCATTATCCTGCTGAAAGAGGCCACTGCCATCAGGGAATACCGCTGCCATGAAGGGGTGTACGTGGTCTGTAACAATGTTTAGGTAGGTGGGTACATGTCAAAGTATCATCTACATGAATGCCAGGACCCAAGGTTTCCAGCAGAACATTGCCCAGAGCATCACACTGCCTCCGCCGGCTTGTCTTATTCCCTTAGTGCATCCTGGTGTCATCTCTTAACGATCTAAACGATGCACACGCACCCGGCCGTCCACATGCTGCAAAAGAATACATGACTCATCAGACCAGGTCACCTTCTTCCATTGCTCCATGGTCCAGTTCTGGCGCTCATGTGCCCATTGTAAGCGCTTTTGGTGGTGGAGAGGAGTCAGTATGGACTCTCTGACCAGTGGCGGATCCAGGGGAGGGGGGGCGATCGGGGCAATCATCCCCCATTAGCAGGAACTTGATGCCGACGGCTGCACAGTATATGCAGGTCCGTTCGGCAGTGACAGTGTGCTGCCCGGCTGCTCTGATTGTGTTTTAAACACAATCAGAGCAGCCGGGCAGCACACTGTCGCTGCCGAATTTGGTAGGAGAATTTCGAATATTTGGCCTATTGTCAAACTTTAAAATTAACTATAGCAAGTCAGTGGCTTTAAACATTAAGACCCCAGCCGCTATAGTTGAAGGCTTAAAAAGTGCCTTTCCTTTTATTTGGCATCCCTCTCAACTAAAATATTTAGGTGTTTTACTTTCTAGTGATCTTTCACGTTTATATGACCATCTTTAAACCACTTCTGGGGAGTCTCCGGACTTACTTAAGATAGTGGCAAAATAAGAATTTCTCCTGGATAGGTAAGATTAACATCATCAAAATGAATGTTTTACCTTGAATTCTATACCTCATACAAACGTTACCTATTTTTATACCCGACTCATTGTTTCAAGACATCCAGTGTCTGGTGCAAGATTTTGTGTGGAATGGGAGGCCCCCTAGATTCAAACATGAAATATTATATAGAAGGAAACATTTGGGAGGTCTCCAGCTTCCTCACATTCCCTCGTACTATGACGCGGCGATCTTAACCAGAATATTGGAGATATCAATCCAAACAGGAAAAAAACAATGGGTAGAGATTGAATCGTTATTTCTTGAGTACCCTACTACTGCATTAATTTGGCTCGCCAAATTACCTAAGATATCACATCCTACTTTGGGACCTATCCTTGCAAAATGGTCCAAGCTCAGAACTCTTACTCACATCTCTTCACTAATATCCCCATTAACTCCATTGTTCAATAATCCAATGTTCCCTCCAGGAACCACTCCATTGGCATCTAATCTGTGGTTACAAGCGGGAATTCATTGTGTCGGCCAGTTGGTGGGAATTACTGGGGTCCTCTCATTAACAGAGATACAATCTAAATGGGAATTACCTGATAAAGAGGTTTGGCGATACCTCCAGCTTAAACACTTTCTTTCGAGGAGTCTCCCAAAACAAACTATTAACAGAGATTTAACGGTTTTTGAGTCCCTCTGCAGTGGATCACATTATCCTCCACACTCTCTATCTACTATCTATAAGCTTCTAATGGAATATCTCTTTAAGTCTCCCCTGAAATCTACTTTAAAGTGGGAAAAGGATTTGGGAATAGAGTTACAACAGGCTGACTGGTCTAAAATGTTTCAAACAATCCATGCTTGTTCACCCAATGTCTCAATATTAGAGACTCACTTTAAGGTTCTTACAAGGTGGTATAGATGCCCGACTTATCTTGCGAAAATGTTTAGTGGACAATCGAATGCCTGCTGGAGATGTACACAGGAACCAGGTTCACTATTACACATCTGGTGGGACTGTCCTATATTACAACCTTTTTGGTCACAAGTTATAGACATTACAAGGAAGTTACTTGGCAAAACTATCCCTGATACCCCAGTATTTTGGCCCCTCAATAAAATAGATATGTCTATATCCTGCTTTAAAAAATCTTTGTTAAAATTTGTGATATCGGCTGCTAAGGCAGTTATACCTGTGAGATGGAGAACAACTACACCACCAAATATCCGGGACTGGACTAACAGATTAGAGTATTATAGGTCTATGGAGGAGCTACATCTATCAACTACTGATTCTTTTGAAACATATTATATTATTTGGGGTACTTGGTTGAATTTTATTGATTCTCCAGAATCTGCAGCCTCAAACATACCCACCTGAGCTATATATATATATATATATATATAGATACAGAGATATAATGGATCCATATGGTTATTAGATTAGGCTATTCTTCAAAATTGTTTTATATAAGATTTAGATATATTTTTATCAATTAGTTGAGGCCTTAATGGATATATTGTTATGAGAGTTCTCATTATGCTATCCTCCCACCCTTTCCTTCTGATTTACCCCTTCCCCACCCCTGTGTTTGTCTTTTTGTTTTATGTACTAGGTTATCAATAGCTTTTCTTATGAGATTAGAAATGTTAATTCTTTATGTTGACATTATGTCATGAGATTGTATTTTCTTTATTATTTACCAACAGAAAAATACTGTTGAAAATGTTTGTTTAATCTTTTTATGTTCTTAAATCTCAATAAAAACTTATTTCGTAAAAAAAAAAGAATGTTTTCTGTTTTGCATAGATTATACAAGAATGCTCTGTGTGTTGTATATCAGGCACTAGAACTAGAATGCTCTGTGTGTTGTATATCCGTCACTAGAACTAGAATGCTCTGTGTGTTGTATATCAGTCACTAGAACTAGAATGCTCTGTGTGTTGTATATCTGTCACTCACCGGACTGTGAGTGCTACTTCTCGTGTGTTTAGGAACCGTGGCCGTCCGCCATCCTGAGGGTCTGCGCATGTGCAGCCCTTTCAAACCTTCAGTACATGTTCCTTTTAGTTAATTGGCTGATCAGGCAACACTCCCTATTTAAAGCACCTGAGGTCAATACCTCGTTACCTGATCTTGGAGTCTCATTCCCCATGAGCCTCTGAAGGTGTTCCTGTGTTTCCTCGTGTGTTCAGCTCCTGCTGATTCCTGTTGTTCGTTTGTGGTTTCCAGACCACTTCAACTCTCCTGTGTTTCATCGTGACTGCACCAGCTGATTCCTATCCGCTGCCTCCGTGCTTCTACAGTTTCCAGACCACTTCAACTCTCCTGTGTTTCATCGTGACTGCTCCAGCTGATTCCTATCCGCTGCCTCCGTGCTTCTACAGTTTCCAGTCCACTTCAACTCTCCTGTGTTTCATCGTGACTGTACCAGCTGATTCCTATCCGCTGCCTCCGTGCTTCTACAGTATCCTGCTCACCTCAACTCTCCCGTGTTTCATCGTGACTGCACCAGCTGATTCCTATCCGCTGCCTCCGTGTATCTGCAGTGTCCTGCTCACCTCAACTCTCCCGTGTTTCATCGTGACTGCACCAGCTGATTCCTATCCGCTGCCTCCGTGTATCTAAAGTATCCTGCTTATCTCAACTCTCCCGTGTTTCATCGTGACTGCACCAGCTGATTCCTATCCGCTGCCTCCGTGTATCTACAGTATCCTGCTCACCTCAACTCTCCCGTGTTTCATCGTGACTGCACCAACTGATTCCTATCCGCTGCCTCCGTGTATCTGCAGTGCCCTGCTCATCGCAACCCTCCAGTACTCCTCGTGTCTGCAGCCAGCTGATCCGCCCTCTGTGCTTCTACAGTGTCTCCGCTTGTGTCAACTCGCCTGTCTGCATTGGATCAACGCTCCGCTGCTTTCTTCTCGGCTAGACCATCTCTACTCTTCAGTGTTCTCCAGGTGTCCAGTCCTACATACTACTGCTTCCTGAGTATTGTTTCCATCCCTGCTGGCCTACCTACCTGTGCGCTGCACCTACTTGATTACCGCTTCCACCCTCCTGGGACTTCGTATCCTGCCGGCCTCCAGCCGTTCAGGTATCCCTGCACCTCTCTCTGACAGCCTGCTCTCCTGAACCACGGTATGCATACTTCTCATTGACTGTGAAGGCAGACCACTGTTCCCTGTTTTCTGAGTCACCAGTCTCCTGTATCCTTTCACATAGCAGTGGTACAACTTGCTAACGCAGACCACTGGCTTCCCGGATACCTTCACCTGGATTCCATTCCCTCACCTAGACAGCGGTACCACTTGCTATACACAGACCGCTGACTCTCATCACCTCCTCGTTACTTCTGGACATTCCTCCTCACTATAGCAGTTGTACAACTTGCTATCCGCAGACCACTGACTACCCTCACGTTTCCTTGTCCATCCAGTTCCTCGTGTACAATTATCTATATATTACCAGTGCTGCTAGTCATAGACTTTCCACGAGCATTCTCTACCATCTGCTGTCTCCTGTTCCGTTATCACCCTGCTACCAGAGTACCATATTACCACCTATACTGCTCTGGTAAGTCCATCATCTGGTGATACCTGGGTAAAGACTCCTAGTGCCCGTGACAATATCCGTCACTAGAACTAGAATGCTCTGTGTGTTGTATATCCGTCACTAGAACTAGAATGCTCTGTGTGTTGTATATCAGTCACTAGAACTAGAATGCTCTGTGTGTTGTATATCAGTCACTAGAACTAGAATGCTCTGTGTGTTGTATATCAGTCACTAGAACTAGAATGCTCTGTGTGTTGTATATCAGTCGCTAGAACTAGAATGCTCTGTGTATTGTATATCCGTCACTAGAACTAGAATGCTCTGTGTATTGTATATCCGTCACTAGAACTAGAATGCTCTGTGTATTGTATATCCGTCACTAGAACTAGAATGCTCTGTGTGTTGTATATCAGTCACTAGAACTAGAATGATTGGTGTGTTTTATAGATGTCATTAGAATGTTGTCTTTTTTGCATAGATTATACAAGAATGCTCTGTGTATTGTATATCAGTCACTAGAACTAGAATGCTCTGTGTATTGTATATCAGTCACTAGAACTAGAATGCTCTGTGTGTTGTATATCAGTCACTAGAACTAGAATGCTCTGTGTGTTGTATATCAGTCACTAGAACTAGAATGATCGGTGTGTTTTATAGATGTCATTAGAATGTTGTCTGTTTTGCATAGATTATACAAGAATGCTCTGAATCTACGGATTCTAATTGTAAAACAATCTCGAAAGTGATCGGTCCTCCATACAATGCGAGTACAGCCAGGGCTTTCACAATGTGAGGTAATATCCCAAACCCAGTCCTCAGGGACCCCTAACAGCACATGTTTTCCGTATCTCCCTGCTGGAGCACAGGTGTAATCATTACTGTATCAAATCAAATACACATAAATGGGGCGCTAGTTACCCTATAATAATCGATCGAGATGCAGCTATCTAAACGGGATCTGGACACGTCAAGATATAAAAACTAATACAATAAAATAAGATGAAGATGAAATAGAAAGAAAACTGATCAGGATCAGGTGTCCTTGTGCTTCACTGAGAATCTTTGGGAACCGACCCTGGGAATCAATCTGAAGACACCAGGAAGCTTCTTGGGGGTAGATTTAGCAAAGCTTCTAAAAAGAAAAAGTGGAGGTGTTACCCACAGCAACCAATCAGATTCTACCTATCATTTTATAGAATGTACTAGATAAGTGAAAGCTAGAATCTGATTGGTTACTAGGGGCAACACCTCCACTCTAACTAAACTGACTATGCGCAGTAAAGACTCTTATCGGATGAGCAGCCCCAGCATAACTTTTTGATAAATGGCCCCGTTAATTTTATCCTTTATTGCTGCAAAACGCGTTGATAAGTGATGATAATTTATGTGCCAATTTTACGGTGGGTCATAGATAGACCCCTTAGACCAGCGTTTCCCAAACCCAGTCCTCAGGGCCCCTCACAGTGCCGGTTTTCCAGGTGACAAGTGAAATAATTATACCAGCTGTGGTTCTGTTACAATGTGTCAGTCAGTAATGATTACTAATACAATAAAATAAGATAGCGCAAAACTCAGATCGATATAAAATTTATTACAAATGCATGTATACCAAAAAATAATAAACATTTACTACACTATAATCTGGTTAAATGATTACAATGTTGGAGGAGACCTGACAGTCATGGGACTAAATCAGTGGCATAGTATCATTATACATGTCATAGTGAAAGTATGGGTATTCCACTAAAGCAGTAACACTTAAGATAAATTGTGTCACACATAAACAAAAGACCTAGTACAGAGAGCTTTCAGACACTGATAGATATCCTGAGTATCTTGGAGATTAGCTGCTAGGAGTATGATGTTATAGTAATTGTCGCTATGTAGATAGTTATAGATCTCATCAAAGAGAATCTAATACACAAGAAACAGCATGCAGTGAACAAAAACGATAAACAGGTAATTCCAATTGATGAAACGTGCTTAAATAGTCTCCAATTAAAACATTGATTGGGGTGTGAATTCAGAGGAATTGCAGAGGGCTTCCGTTAAAAGATCCGTCTCATTAAATTGATTTCCAGACTGGTTTGAATATGCACCTCTATACAATAAATCTCCTCAAAATATCAAATGACAACAATCAAGTCCAAGTCGGTATGAGGATATAGCACGCTGAAAAGGGAACACAGAATATCAGCTGATGAGCAGGTTAAATAGCCCACATTCCCCGCTCTGTACACTCCTGTAAACAGAGTTGTAGCCAACAGTGTTGGATTATATAAGCGAGAGTGAAAACATCAAACCTGCATGTCGGGCTCAGCGTCCTCCAGCCACAGTTTCAATCGTATTAGCGTCCATTGAAATAGACCGTGAAAAGTGGTGAATAGTCACATTAAGTTCAGTGTCCTCTGCCTGCAGATCAAACCATGTCGGCATCCGTTTTCAAAAGAGGTGCAGAGATCAATGTGTAGTTAACAAGCAGAATGAGCTCAGTCCGACCCCGGGGTATGGGAAAGAGAGTAGTATATTTCTGCCACGTCTCTAAGTCTCTAAGTCTCCAGGTCTCCAATGGATAGGTGCACTTCGCCTGACGCGTTTCTCGGCACTGACTTGCCGTTTCCTCAGAGGCAATGATAAAACAGCCACCTGCAAGGGGGCTGTCATATACCCATCATGATCAGTCACGTGACCGGTACTATCCAATATGGAGCAAAGTATACGTGTAACTCTGAGTCATTATAATCCTATATGACATTAATTCAGCAGTAAAATTAAACATTCCTATATTATAAACTACTGCATGACATTGAATAATTAAAAAAAAGGGGGGGGGAAGGGGGGTGACAAACTTTAAAGTTTGCGGACCAATTAGGTAATTGGTCTACAACATAAAAATAATGTATTTGCACATATACCAAAGCTTATCCTACTTGAATATCCATAGTTACAAGTATTAGTAATACTATAAGCCTAGTACAGATTTACCTTTGAATAAATATAGATTAATATGGCCAGATACATGAACTTGGACACTTCAAAATATAAAGCAAAAAACGATTGGATAGCATATTTGTCGGGTGTCTTGGGTATATGTTGTAAACAGCCCTCACTAATTGGTATAATAACCAGACTAAAATATGGAAAGCGTTACAAGCATTAACACTAAGTTGGTATCTATAAATGTATTTAAAAAAGGGTTAAACATTCTTGGAAATTGGAGCCAAAGATTATTGATAACTAGCATCTAAAGATGGAAACTGGGATAAAAAGTAGTGAACAATGAAAAATAATAAATACAAAAATCAAATCAGCCTTTTGGAAACCACAAAGATAGTGTCAACATGGGACTCGAGGAGCCTCAACTATCTAAAAAGCCCAAAGATGTAAAGAACGAACATAAGTAGTATATTCAAACATTATTAAGCTCTATACTATCGTTCAGGCCATGCGGAGACATGGTATCGAGTTTGAAAATCCAAAATGCTTCACGTTTACATAACAGGTTAAACCTATTACCTTCTCTCTTAGTTTTCTCGATGTGTTCTATTGCTCTTATTTTCAGACCTGATAAGTTACTATTTTGACAAACATTGATATGTGAAGATAGACTATGTGTTCTGATTTTATTGATTATATTACGTCTATGTTCCAGGAAGCGTGTGGCTAGTGTTCTAGTAGTCCGTCCTACATATTGGACTCCACAGGTGCAGTTGATAAGATAGATTACAAAAGTGGATTGACAATCCATAACTTTCTTGATAGAGAAACTCTCACCTGTTCTAAATGATGAAAAGTTGCACACTTTATGATCTGTGTAACTACATGTGATACATCTGAGTTTCCCACACTTATAGAACCCACTCGATCTACTGAGCCATCTAGTCGCCGGTTCAGTAGACTTAGGAACATGATTAATTTTGTCAAAATGTTTAAATAGACTCGGAGCTAGTGTTTCTTTAAGGTTTCTAGATCTTTTAAAGACCACCATATTATTGGTCTTGATGTCATTACTTATGAAATTATCCAATCTTAACAAAGAAACATTTTTATTAATGGCTCTTTTAATCTCACGTGCTGCACAGTTGTACTGTGTAACGAATGTAAAAGTTCTAGAGTCATGTTGCATATCTTTTTTCTTGTTTGATTGAACCAATAGCTCAGATCTGTCAATTTTGTCCACATCCGAAAGCGCGTTATCCAAGATGGAATCGGGATATCCCTGTTCCTGGAATGCTGTGTATAATTTTTTAGAGTGGGTTATAAACTCCTCAGGTTGTGAACAGTTTCTTTTGATACGTAAAAACTGTCCCTTGGGGATGTTGTCTCTCCAAGGTTTGTAATGGTTACTCTTGTAGTGAAGAAAACTAAAGGCATCTATATCTTTGGAATAATTGGTGGTTGTTATTTGATTGTCAACAATCTTAACTGTAATATCTAAAAAATTAATCGTTGTAGGATGAAAACATGTGGTGAAACGAAGCCCAAAGGTATTGGAATTTAGATGGTCAAAAAATAAATGCATGGTGGGGAGATCCCCATCCCAAATAAAAAAGAGGTCGTCTATGTAACGGCCATAGAGGACCAGGCTCGCCGCGAAAGCAGAATCCCATATGTACCGCTCCTCAAAAAGCCCCATATAGAGATTCGCATAGCTCGGTGCGAACCTAGTCCCCATGGCCGTCCCTCTAATCTGCAAATAATAGTTTGAATCAAATAAAAAGTAATTATGATTCAAAATGAATTCAATGGAAAGCAATAGAAACTCTGATAGTCTATCGTCAGAATTTTCTTGTTTGTTCAAGAAATATTTTACGGCCTCAAGGCCCAGATCGTGGGGTATATTAGAATAGAGGGCTTCAACGTCACAGGTAATAAGATAAAAAGAGGGTTTCCAATTAATGCTGCGGATCAAACGTAGAAAAGTAGTGCTATCCTTAATATGGGATTTAAGTGCTATTACAAATGGTTGGAGATGAGTATCTACAAAAAATGACAAATTGCTAGTCAGTGCGCCCACACCGGAGATAATGGGTCTCCCCGGTGGGGACACAAGCGACTTTTTGGTAAATGGTAGTATGTTGGTATGATTGGATATTTTGAAAATAGAAACCAATATGTTTCTTTGGAAATAATACTAGAAGTGAGTGCTTGGTCAAGTAATTTATGAAGTTTCTCCTGGAACAACAGGGTAGGATCATAGGACAATTGGACATAAAAGCGATCATTGTTCAGCTGTCTCATTGCTTCCACGTGGTAATCTGCAACATCCTGTATCACCGTGCCTCCACCCTTATCCGCCGGTTTAACTATTATGGTATTATCTTCCATCAGATTTTTAATGGCTAATCGTTCTTGAGGAGTCAGATTATCCCTAAATGGTTTGTGTGAGGTTGATTCACAGATATGTTGAAAGTCTTCCATGGTACTTTTGAAAAAACTCTCAATAAAAGGACCCCTATATTGCAGGGGATAAAAGTCAGAAGGATTTTTGAACTTGTGCACAGATGTGGAAGTATTGATATTGAATAGTTCAATCTCGGAATTGGAATCAGAATTCCAATTATCCCGTTGCAATGATTCCAACTCGGATAAGGCTATGTTGTCACCATCATCTAAAACAATAGGAAGTAAATCGGTTTTCGCTTTTTTGATGGCTTTAATAGCGAAATAGCGTTTCCTACTTAGGGCTCTAGTAAATCTGTTCAAATCCACAAAAAGATTGAACAGATTGGGTTTAACTGTGGGTGCAAACTTAAGACCTTTTTGTAGCAACGATAAGTCAGCTTGTGTTAGTTGCTTAGAGGAGAGGTTAAATATACCCTTGCCACTTAATAACGACGTACGTTTTTTGTGTGTTTTAGTTGCACCTCCTCTAGAGCCTCGAATTCTTCCTCTCTTGTTCTTTTGAGAGTAGGTGAATTTAACTCTTCTGCTCTTAATACATGTGGATTGTGAGGGTGGCCCTTCCCTAAAAAAGACACAGAGGAGGAGGGAGGAGGAAAGGATCCTAAAGAAACAGCGGTAGTTTGTGAGGCCATAGTGGTAACTAAACCACACGGGTCTTCTGTGGGTTGACTGTTATGTGAAGTACTGTTGGTGGTGCCTGATGTGGTACTGGCACGATTCTCTGACAAAGAGGTATTCGTTTTGCTGTTCCTTTGTAGAAACTCTGAGGCGGAAGTATGTAAACGTGTATTGGAACCATGATTGTACTGTTCTCTGAAAGAACCCTTTCTCTGTAATTGTCCGGACCGAACCGATCTATTAGGACTTATGTCCCGTGGTCCGTATATATCCCCAGAAGTTAATTTGTGGGATTTAGTAACAGAATTAGGATAATCAACTTTAGATCTACTCCTACTTCTAGGGTGTCTGCCAGAGGGTCTGTTATAAGACCTAGTTCTCTCCATATCATAATCCTCACAATCTCTCCTGAATTTAGCTTCCTTACGTGATATCAAGGATCGTTCAGATTCAACCATACGTCTATTGATCTTTAGATCTCTCTCTTTGAAACTTTCATGAGTCTCAAAAGGTTTCAAGGATTCCTGAATCTTTTCAATTTCTTTTTGCGTGCTATCTATTTTACAGTTTCTATACTTAATTAACAGTTTCATCAGACTCATCGAACAGTTATCTAAAATAGTATTCCATTCATTGGTAAAGCAGTTGTCATCCTGAAAAGAGGCAGTTTTAAATATACGCAAACCTCTTGGGATGATGTTGTTATCTACATACTTCTGGAGGGAGATTTGATCCCACCAGTGTCTGGTTTCCATTAGGCATAAGGTTTCAAGCTTATTGAAGAGACGATACATGTCTACATCATTATTGGAGGCAATTTTGGGAGGTGAAGGAGTCACACGTGTGAGGTAACCCTGCCTCCTCTCCAGCCTGTTATGAACACATTGAAGTGGTGCCATGATGATGTCGCTGAGTAAAAATAAACCCCCTTATAAAACTCCAATAGCCAAAGAATGAAATGAGCTGCCCCCAATGCAGCCAGAAAAAAAGAGTTTACAATATCAAATCAAATACACATAAATGGGGCGCTAGTTACCCTATAATAATCGATCGAGATGCAGCTATCTAAACGGGATCTGAATTCACACCCCAATCAATGTTTTAATTGGAGACTATTTAAGCACGTTTCATCAATTGGAATTACCTGTTTATCGTTTTTGTTCACTGCATGCTGTTTCTTGTGTATTAGATTCTCTTTGATGAGATCTATAACTATCTACATAGCGACAATTACTATAACATCATACTCCTAGCAGCTAATCTCCAAGATACTCAGGATATCTATCAGTGTCTGAAAGCTCTCTGTACTAGGTCTTTTGTTTATGTGTGACACAATTTATCTTAAGTGTTACTGCTTTAGTGGAATACCCATACTTTCACTATGACATGTATAATGATACTATGCCACTGATTTAGTCCCATGACTGTCAGGTCTCCTCCAACATTGTAATCATTTAACCAGATTATAGTGTAGTAAATGTTTATTATTTTTTGGTATACATGCATTTGTAATAAATTTTATATCGATCTGAGTTTTGCGCTATCTTATTTTATTGTATTAGTAATCATTACTGACTGACACATTGTAACAGAACCACAGCTGGTATAATTATTTCACTTGTCACCTGGAAAACCGGCACTGTGAGGGGCCCTGAGGACTGGGTTTGGGAAACGATGGTCTAAGGGGTCTATCTATGACCCACCGTAAAATTGGCACATAAATTATCATCACTTATCAACGCGTTTTGCAGCAATAAAGGATAAAATTAACGGGGCCATTTATCAAAAAGTTATGCTGGGGCTGCTCATCCGATAAGAGTCTTTACTGCGCATAGTCAGTTTAGTTAGAGTGGAGGTGTTGCCCCTAGTAACCAATCAGATTCTAGCTTTCACTTATCTAGTACATTCTATAAAATGATAGGTAGAATCTGATTGGTTGCTGTGGGTAACACCTCCACTTTTTCTTTTTAGAAGCTTTGCTAAATCTACCCCCAAGAAGCTTCCTGGTGTCTTCAGATTGATTCCCAGGGTCGGTTCCCAAAGATTCTCAGTGAAGCACAAGGACACCTGATCCTGATCAGTTTTCTTTCTATTTCATCTTAAAAATCTTGTAATGTGAAGTAAATTTACCATTATCATCATCATCATCGTTTATTTATATAGCGCCAACATATTCTGTAGCGCTTTATAATTGGGGACAAACATAATAAACTAATAAACAAACTGGGTAAAACAGACAAAGAGGTGAGAGGACCCTGCTCGCAAGCTTACAATCATTATATAAGTTTAACACATACTGGCCAACTTCTAGGTATAAGGGGAAGTGTGTAGTGATCGCACAGCAGGGGACAGTCATCATAATACGATCTTCAGGCTACTCTAACCGTGACACAATGATGTACGGCAGAGACGGGTCTGATATTGGGACTCTCGTCTCACCTCTGGGGGCTCTCGGAGGGAGGCTTAGCATAGGTACACACTACAGTGTTTTTTCAGACGATTATCGGTTCAATCGGGTCAATCAGGTGACAGACGACCGATTGGCCCAATATCACAGTAGTATGTACCCTGAAACGATTATTGTCCCAAAGCACATGAAATCGTTGATTGAGATTTTCAAACTAACTTGAAATTCTCGTACAGCAATGGTTCAATTCTGCAGTGTTTTTGCACTCACGGTCAGGCTCTCCATAGGGTTTACAGAGTCACCATTTTATCCCCCGATATTTATGACAGATGAAGAGCACAGATTTGACGGTAGATCATGTAAAACATGTACAGTGTGTACACATGAATTGGCTGCTGATCGGGGCTTCTGTTGTTGGTACAATCGTTTTAGATAACACATCAGTAGAACATTTCTGTAGTGTGTGCTCAGCCCTACTCTCCCATTGTTAGGCTGCTGGCCTGATCACCAACCCACAGAACTAGATGACGGAGGTTTTCACCTATAGCAGCCGCCTATCACTTAGAGCTAGTTGCGCTCACCGGTACTCAGATGCCCCCAGAACTTAGCTCCAGATGTAGTGTGGGTTGGTAATACAGGACCAGGGCCGCCGAGAGGGGGGGAGGGTACTAATTACCCAGTACGGGCCCTAGCGCCGACAATCTATCTTTTTTTTTGGGGGGGGGCAGCGGCGGGGGGCACAGAGGGGTTGAAAAACAGGGGGGGCACAGAGGGGTTAAAAAACGGGGGGGGGGGGGGGCACAGAGGGGTTAAAATACGAGTGGGGCACAGAGGGGTTAAAAAATGGGGGGCCACATGACACAGAGGGGTTAAAAAATGAGGGGGGTACAGAGAGGTTAAAAAACGGGGGGGGGGCAGCATGACACAGAGGGGTTAAAAAACAGGGGGCAGCATGGCACAGAGGGGTTAAAAAACGAGGGGGCATGGCACAGAGGGGTTAAAAAATGGGGGGCATGGCACAGAGGGGTTTAAAAATGAGGGGGGGGCATGGCACAGAGGGGTTAAAAAACGAGGGGGGACATGGCACAGAGGGGTTAAAAAACGGGGGTGCATGTCACAGTGGGGTTAAAAAAACAGGGGTGCATGTCACAGTGGGGTTAAAAAACAGAGGGGCAGCATGGCACAGTGGGTTTAAAAAACGGGGGTGCATGTCACAGTGGGGTTAAAAAACCGGGGCAGCATGGCACAGTGGGGTTAAAAAGGGGGGGAGGCATTGCACAGTGGGATTGAAAAAGGGGGGGAGCATCATAGTATAGTGTGATGAAGGGGGCAAAAGCAGCATGGAGGGCGCAGTGTGATCATAAGGCATGGCGATGATGAAGGGGCACATTATTGTAATGTTGGAGCTGGAGGAAGGCCTAATTATTAATTGTGGGTGGTATTGATTTAATGCCAGGGTTGTTTGGAATTATCTAAATGTAGCCATTTTTTCCAAATAGGGCCCCTAGCATTCCAGGATCCAGACAAGCCGCAACTAAAGAAACCTGCAGCCACAGGTGGTGAAAGTGAGAAGAACAAGTAGGAGAGAGCAGGACAGTATGTGAAATGTTGTGATTCTAGTAGGGACAATGGCAATTTTTGGTGAGTGTTGTGCCCAGTGTAAGGTGCAGGCCAAGACTGAACTCTTTGTGTACACACTGCATTCTTTCTATACTACACTGTGGTGCTAGATGTCCTGAAAGTCAGGAGTGCTTGGACACATGTGACGCTCCGGTGAATTGAGAGCCTAGTGATTTTCATGTGTTAACCACGCCCCAATGGCGCATTTGCCACGCCCCAAATGCATGACCACACCTCCGGAAAAGATTTGCGCCGTCTTATGCCGTAAGACGGTGCAATTTTTTTTAGCATACTCAACTATAAGGGGGGCCCCATGAAATTGTTGTACCGGGGCCCTGAATTCCTCTTGGCAGCCCTGACAGCGGCAGGCCAGGAGACTGGTAGAAAGTGGCGGATAGTTAAAACGATAGCCAAGGTCAAGGGTCACAGGCAAGCAGGGTAGTTAGTAAACACGCCAGAGGTCGGGGTCACAAGCAAGGTAGCAGGGTCCAAGGTAAAGGCCAAAAGGGTGAGGGTCACAAGCAAACAGGCAGAGTCCAAAATCCAAGCAGGGGTCATACACAGGAAATCCAACATGGTATCCACAGGACAGAGTACAGCGAACAGGAGCAGGACAGCAAGACTGCGACAGAAACACTATAACCGGCAGTGAGGTTCAGTCCTCACTGCCTTAAATACATAGAGCAACCAATCAGGGCTAAGCCCTGTAACAATGCACATGCCTGGACTAATTCATCAGAGCCACATTAATCAACCCACAGGCTGGTGTAACTTCAGCACCTGCACCCATCTGTCTTGTTTGCCGAGACCTGCTGAGCAGGGAATCAGCGTCCGGCCGTTGTTTTGGCAACGGTCGGATCAGCTGGCAGAAGTGACGTCCAGGTCACTAAGGAAACGGCCGGGACGCTCAGCGGGGTAATAGATGAGTCGCGGCGGTGCCCGTGGCCGCCACGGCTCCTAACACCCATGAGTACAGCCCCCCCCCTGGATATTACAGGACTAGGCAAGTATGGTGTAACACTCCAAAGACTGAACCAATTAACACTATATCTACACGGTTTGGAGTCAGTAGTATTAGCTGCTTCTAATTTCTAGGTCACTTTTATCATTGTCCCTGTAGTTTTTGTTTTGTAAGTCTAGTATGGTGGAATACGTTGTGTAACTGTGCAGGTACCTTTAATAGCTCTTAAAATGCAAATCAAACCCAGTAAAGTCACATGAGCAAACCAAATATCAAACTGTAATATCAGAAACAACCAGAAGAGGGAGACAGTTCCACAAACAGGATACGCTGTTCATTTTATACCCGTAAATAGATGTATTTACAGCTGTGTCTTATAACTGTACAATTGCAGAAGGGATCTTCACTCAGTATCTGCCCTCATATAGCCCCCCTTATCAGTATAATTACCAGTGGGATTGTTTCAATTACTAATACAAGACTACCCCTCACCTCACAATGAGACCACTAGGGTCAGTATCAGAAACAGGGGCCATAGAATAAAACCACAGTTCAACATTGGCAAAATACCACTTAAAAATATTGAATTAAAAAATGATGGTCAGACTCTGTATATACTGCGTCTGTAATGTACGTTGTGTCAGGCACCGTCCCCGCATCGTCTGCTAAGTGTCAGGGACGGACATCTTCCTTTCTCACCGTCCCGTCACGTTCGGCTGCCTAGCATTGAGACGTACGTCTTCTTCCTGTCTGCTGCAGGCTGGGCATTGGGACGCAGGGTGTTCGGCAGTCAGCTGTTCTGTCGCCCTATTCACTGCCACCAATGAGAATTCATATTCTTCTATTTAAAGGAGGCTCTGGCGCCATTCTGGAGTATCAAGATCCCCCTATGCTCCACCGTTCTTGTTTTCTTCCCTGTGTCCTGACTGACCCTTCGTTTCCAGACTTGGCTTTCCCTGACCTCCCTTTTAGATCTCCCTTTGGCATATACAGATTTCCTGCTTGACCCTCGGCTTCCTGACCATGCCACTGTTTGACCCTTCTGTACCATTCTGCTCGCACGGACTGACCTCAGATTACACGACCACCTACTGGTTCGCTGGTGACTAACTAAGAGGGCCGCGACCTGCGCGTCTTCTGCAGCAAACGCCAACCTCCCTTGCGGGGGTCCCTAGAGAAGACCAGAGGCGCGTTTAGACTCCGCACCTCCTTATTTAGTGGTGTAAATACCAGTAAGTAGACCTCAGGTTTCATTAATCTGTGACACTCTGCATTGTATGTAAAATGTGTAGAGTCGTACCCTGTCCACATCTGGTGGCATTGTCCAAAATTTCGCCCCTTCTGGGAATCTATCCATCAATTCACTTTCAGTATCATTCAGATCTCTGTCCCTCCATCTCTCTCCTACTGCCTGCTTCGTCGCTCAATTCCTAAAAATGAAACTCATCACGAATATACTCCGTACCGTTAGATGTTAAATCGCCCTGTTTTGGAAAAATACAAACCCCCCTCCGCTACCATCTATCATCAGCCGCATATGGCTAGTATATCATATGGAATATATTACTGGTATTCTCCACCACACCCCGATCCCATGTAATAAGGTCTGGAGTCCATGGACTGATGATCATGGAGCCTCCCTTGGCTTTATAAGGCCCTATATCTCTCACTCTCTCTTTCTCATGTCATGGATCTATACCTTCCCTACTCGATTCTTCCTTCGTTTTTGGCTAGTGACCCCTCCCTCTTCCCCTCTCCTATCACTCTTTCCTGTCCTTCTTCTCTTTTTCCATCCCCCCCTTGACATTATATATTGTTTGGAATATTCTGCCTATTTCCTTGGAATCTATACACTGTTTTGATTTACATATTATGTCAACGTCCCAAATTCTGTTGTTTACCTGTAAAATTCAATAAAATGTGTTAAGTTCATCATACGCTTCAGGCGCATCATGTGGTGTAGAGTTGTCATCATCAGAGAGCTCCCAGCCACCAGCTCATAGCGCGCTACCAGCAGTAGGCCATGACATGCAGGCTGGTGGTGCAGGTGGGGTCCTGCTGTCAGCCCTAGTAAAGGAAATCAGGCGTACACAAATAGTGCATTCTGTCCCTAGAAGAAAGCGGCCCCATACAGAAGCCATCCAAATGTATTTTGTTGCTGGTGCTCTACTGGTACCAGAAACCCTGGCATGTCTAAAAACTACAAGTGCCAGCATATCCATGGCTGCAAGAGCACACATAAACGCCCTCGGAATTGAAAACGAGGCAAACGTCATTGTTACGGTGTCGGATCTCGGGAGTTTTGGATTCTATAAGTACCGCCCTCCACGGCGATCCAGCGCCATTTCAAAGAGTGACACAGAAGGGGTAGCACAGTTCTTGGCAGTCTCTAGTGCAGTTGGACAATGTCATAGGTAGAAAATTAATTAATAATGTGTGAGGATGATGTACAAACTGATGAGGGCGAGGATGAGGCTGAGGATGATAACAACAACATCTTGCTGCAGTAGAGTTCATTAACAGCACTGTTACCTTAGGTGCCTTAAGCCCATTGTTACCAAACACAACAGCCACAATAGTGGCTCCTTGTGCTGAAGTGCTTGGTTTGTTAAAGTGTGCATGTCCTGTTTAAGGTCCAACATAAGGGTGGGTGGGAGGGTACAAGGACAATTCCATCTTGCACCACTTTCGCTTTTAGCTTCCACTGTGTGTCATTGTTACCTACATGTGCTATATACTGTTGTGTGCTTAGCAAAACTCAAAGGTACCCATTGATGATGCAGATGACTCAGCACAACATTTTGACATCTGGTCTTGTCTACTGTAAAAGAATTGACCAGAATTAGTGACACTTCTGCTGTAACTCCACCTGATCCTATGATCAACTATCAACATTCAAAGAATGGTGGAGGATTATTTTTAATTGTTTTGAACGGTATAAAGTTTTATTAACAAAGAACAACGTTGCTTGCAGAAGTAGTGTAAGCCTGGATGTCTAAATAGACGTGTATATGTATTACCATCCACTTTGCTGCTGTTTTATCAGTATTTGCACAAAGTGTTTGTAATCTGCACTTTACATCAAAGGTACCTATCTATATAATACTTTTTTGGGAATTGGGGCTGATTCGAAGCTCAGTGATGAACTTGCTTTTTGCTGGGAATTACAATGGCTCTTGCATTGTCTGGCACCCTGGATTGGTGAGTGTCTGATAATAGCACGCATCCCGGGGGGTCAGCGCTCGTTGCCATGTATTAGCTGTAGAATTACCTCAGTTATCCAAGAAATGGGTGGAGTGATCAAATGGACCATAACTGGTTTCATGATCCAAGGACAATTCCATCTTGCACCACTTTTCTTTTCTGCCACTGCTGTGTCCCAATGTGTCCTAGATGTGCTATGAACTGACGTGTGTTTGAGTCATTGCTCTGTAGTTTACAATCCAGCCAGGTCGCTGCAGTATTTGTCCAAAAGTGTATGAAAATAATATTGTGGCCTGTGAGGGGGTCAAAATTGACTGCAAATTACTTGAAATTAGTGTTATTCAGGAAAATAATACTGTAGGGGGAAAAAAGCAAAATTATTTTATTTCAGCAAATAAAATAGGGATTTTAGACAGAAATAGGGATCCAAAACCAAAAACCAAACCATGAAGTTAATCCAGATCCAAAAGCAGAACACGGGGGTCAGTGAACATCTCTACTTAATATATATATATTGAGCGATGACCACTTGCTCCACTTGTAGATATTGACATTCATGCGGTTTATCGCATCTAATTATTAGAGAGCGACTTTCCCGGTGGCGCTCTAACATGTATGTTATGTATCCATCCTACAATGACTGGACCCACCGACAGGCCAAGGAGCACAACAAGTTCGTACTTTGGACATAATTTACCCTAACGAGTCGTTTCCTGGTCATCGGAAGCTCAGTGAGTCTCCTCCTGTCCTGGTCAGATCCCGGCCGGTAGATATTACTATGGTTATATGTGAATATATCTGTGAGGTTTTATACACCACTGATCCTAATGCCACATTGCATCATGTGTAGGCTTATCACCTGACAGTATATTACCCACCTGGATGGTACCATTCAGTGGCAGTGCTAGTACTATGGTATATTACCTGTGTAATACAAGAAGATCCATCACTGACATAGACTGACAACTAGACCTAATGCACCATCCCAGCACTTAGTTCTGTCGCAGCCTTGTTGGTATGTTGTCCGTCCTGTTCTCTGGGGCTCCGGCTTCTTACGTTAATATATTTTCTCAGTGACTGATCGGTACATTTGTGGGCAGATGAACCACAGTTACGCAGATGCCAGCACTGGTTACATGGGATGGGTCTCTCCATGACCTAATCTATTATTACTACAGGATCGCTGGCACCTTACAGTCATCACACAATACGTTACACACAGCTTATGGGCCTGAGTCATTAAGGAAAGTAAAGCAAGAAAATGAATAACTTTGAACCTTGGCAAAACCATGTTACAATACAAGGGGTGCAAATGTGTTTATTATTTTGCACATAAGAAAACACTGTCTGTTTTTTCATGTAGCACATAAATACTTGATAGCTTTATTATTACAATGACATTTAAAGTTGCTCTAGGACATGTCCTACCCCAACTATAAATCTGCCATCACATTTTAAATTTACCTCCCCTCCAATGCAACATGGTTTAGCAAAGGTGCAAAGTTACTCATTTATTTTTGCTTTCCTTTCCTTAATGAATTAGGCCCTATATGTTTAAGTGGCCATCACCCTATTTTATTAGCATAAACATACCACCTGAACATACAGTAATACCAAGTGCAACAGAAATAGCAAGGACCACTGTAAGTATGGGGCAGCACAGTGGCATAGTAGTTAGCATTGCTGCCTCATAGAGCTGGGGTCATAGGGTTGTATGTTCTCCCCATGTTTGTGTGCGTTTCCTCCTACACTCTGAAGACATGTTGGTAGGTTAATTAGCTTCTGACAAAATGAACCCTAGTGTGTGTGTTGGTGTGGAAGGGAAAATAGATTGTAAGCTCTGATTAAAATATTCTCTGTAAAGTGCAGCAACATTTTTATGCCCAATATAAATACAGAGCACTAGAAGGTAATAGATCTGCGCTGACATTGTTATATAAATACAGTGTTTGCCTGGTCTGACACAGGAAACAAAGGGTTTTGTTTGTAGGATACAAGGCTGGAGTTGCATCATACACAGGCTGTGTGCTCTGTGCTGTAACTCTGACACACTACAAGTTATCTAAATTTAGCAGTAAGCAGAAAACTTTCAAGCACATTAAACACAATGACGCAAGTAACGGTCAACACAATCAGACAGCAGAAGCTTCCTTCCTCGCCCCCTCGTGGTATCTCAGGTCATCAGAAATCACTGATCTTCTCTTATATTAATGTGATGTTTACAATTCCAATTCATTCCGTGGATCTCGTCATCTGTTCAGGTCTTTAAAACTTTTATCCATTTTTGGATATCTCCATTCTAGTCAGGTAGCCCATCACCCAACCAGTGAATCTCTGTGATTGGTGTTATGAGCTGCGGCTCGCTGTGTCCCGGCCGTCACCAGGGCAACGGCCGCGACGCTTCTCAAATCAGCGCCGCGTCTCGGCAACTATGGGCAGCCAGACGCATGTGCTTTATGTAATTATTAATTAACAGCCTTCTGAGGGCTAATTATACATGCTGGATCCCTGGCCCCTGATTGGACAGTTAAAGGCGATTGCTATAGGTGAAGTCCTCTAATCTCACCTGTTCTATAAGTTTATCTAACAATAGGGCCCCGGGCCCCCTTGTAGGACCAACTTCCTACATGCACAGTTCCTGTGCAAAATCTTAGTGATCCATCCCCCCAACTTACTTGCTCTCCATTGTCCGGTGTCTAATGGTCTCTCAGGCTCAAACTGTAATATAAACTGAACAATGGGGGTTGTCTCGTCCCCCCTACACAGAGATGCCCAGTGGACGCACCATTACCCTGTTCTCCTGTCTGAAACCTCCACTCTCCGCCCATGCAGTGCTGGGAGTGTCTGCGTCATCATAGTGCTTGATCAGAGAATGATTATATCCCTGACCGGGGTCCTCTCCAGCTCCTCCTTTCACCCTGGAAATAATGGCAGCCAAGCGCTATGTCATTGTGGTATCTGGATACCGGAACCGGTAGTGCTGGGGACTCAGGGCTGAGTCTTCAATGAGTACGAAGATGAACTGAACGTTACTGCGTCTAGTTGTGTATGGTCCAGTTCTAGACATGTCCTCAGAGCGTCTAGTTGTGTATGGTCCAGTTCTAGACATGTCCTCAGACTCCAGGAATTGTGGGTTTCAGAGGTTCAATCGCTGAAACTTAACCATTATAAAACCAGACAGACTGCACTAAGCTGATTACATTTATATACTGTAGGAGGTGCAGTGTAATACGGTGTCTTGTTGTGGGTCACGTACATGCAGTGTGCACCTATACAGTATAATAGCACAATCCTCTCTAAGTCATTGTCTGACCTTAGCACTGATGTCTAATTACTTGTATCACCCTCATGTTATTATTAATCTACTAGGAGAAATAATTGGACAATGGAAATTTCCTCACTATGTCAGGTTTATCTTCAGTGCTCCCACTACATAAATGACCAACCAAGCTCGGCCGAGACACAATGACCCCCGAAGTCACACACCCTCGGGTCAAATAAAACCAATTGGTGAACACATCCGTTCCAGCTATAACTGTGTTATTGACACCTATACCTATCACACATAGATCTCTATGTACAGATGATATTTCATAACATCTTATGAACCAGACAGGGCAGCAAGAAACAAACAAAAATAAAATGTTCTTGAGCTACTTGAACAATATGTCCCAGGACCCCTGTACATTGGATCAGACTCCTTTTACGGAGATTCATGTTCCATCTCCTGTTGTTGTCATTCTGAACCGTGTGACAGGGAACATATATGGTCAGAGTACTATTCTGGGTGTGTCCAAGGAACCACAATGGAAACCACTTTAGAACTTAAATTATTATAATTAAAACAATCAGTGCAGTGAGTGAGTGTTTAACAAGCTGTCAAATGGCAGCAACAGACAATGGCCGTTCTATCATTAGTTAGTCTACTAAGCTGCAGTGCCCAGTATAATGATTTAGATTGTTTTCCTAATGAGGTTTCCCTTTAAATGTATCTTCCTATCAAGTGCGGGGAAGTAAAACTTTGTATTTTATTTCAGGTCACATAATATCTCCCAAAATCTATAAAAGAACAAAAGAATCACAGACTATATATTTTGGATGTTTATTATATATGTATATTCATTCTCACAAATATAACGCTTTGGATATTTCTAAATACTGGTAGCAAATATCACAGCAGCGCTGAGGATCAACTTCATACCGATAAACTCGGCTGTTTTTGGATCTACAGAACAACCATCTATGTCCATATGTGGGACCCACAGAGCTCATCTGTCATTGTTGTTTCATCATCTGCTCATCTACTCACTGAGCTCAGTTGTGATCGCTGTTACCATCTCTGTTTGGCTGCTGGCAGATCTGTTGCTGGCTATAGCAGTGTGCTGGGGGAAAAAATGTTGTGTGTATGTTCCTTGCAGGATAACCCCACCCTTTCAGCACCTGTTATGGCCTATAAATTGATTTGAGCAGCTTCCACTTTTGTATTTGTCTGAGAGGCATGTTGGTGTCAGTAGCTGAGAGGGGGTACTGGCACTGAATTGCTATTTGGAGGTCTCTGGGGTACCTCTTTGGTAAGTTGGCTCTCAATTTAAAAACACATATGTATGGCCCAAATATATGGGACTCTCATTGTTTAGAGTAGGACCATCCTATTAGCAAAAGCACCTTGGCGTGGCGGATGGCTTAAACATACATTTGCAAATGTGTGCAACAAAGACTTTTGCATTTTTATCTACAGTAGAAGTGGCAGATCTGTTGCTGGCTATAGCAGTGTGCTGGGGGAAAAAATGTTGTGTGTATGTTCCTTGCAGGATAACCCCACCCTTTCAAGCACCTGTTATGGCCTATAAATTGATTTGAGCAGCTTCCACTTTTGTATTTGGCTGCTGGACCCTCTGCACCTGAGTGTCAGCATCCTCCTGGACCTCATCATGTCAGAGCAGCAGAAACTGCCTATTCCATTAACCACAGCAAGAGGGCGGTAAAGTATCCTTCATCTCTTCCTTTGCCCCACACAATTTGGATCAATTGTTCCTTTCTACTCTCTCATTACCTACCCTAATACACATTCATTCACATCTCTCCACCATGCACCTACTTAATTTACACTCTCTCTTATTTACTGTCACAATACTTCTCTCCAAACTCCACCTCTTTCTCCATCATCCTATTTCTCCCTCCCCAGTTACGATTTCCCCTTCACTACTTCCCTCCTCACTAGTCTGTACACATGAACTGTTTTGTCTCCTGCACCCACCACACTCACCAGCTACATAAACAGAAATAAACCTCACACCCACTAATCCTCCTCACATGTCCTCTTTCTCACCCTGCTCCTACTCATGGCTGCTGGTGACATCTCACCTAACCCTGGGCCCCGTACAATCCCCATTATCTGCTCATGCTCCTCGCTGCACCCCAAACCTTTCCATCCATCCTGTACTACCAATCCCGCCAACCTTATCCACATATCTCCACTACCCTCTCCTCTCTTCTCCTGTGCACTGTGGAACGCCAGATTTGTTTGTAACAAACTTACATCCAGCTATGATCTATTCATTTCTAAATCCCTCAACCTCCTTGCCATTACAGGAACCTGGCTCACCTTCTCTGACACTACATCCCCTGCAGCTCTCTCCTATGGGGGACTCTCCCTCAGCCATATTCCCAGACACGGAAACACACAAGGTGGTGGAGTAGGCATTCTACTCTCTCCAAGCTGCACCTTCCAAGTCATACCCTCTGAACCCTCCCTCTCATTCTCTTCCTTTGCAGTCCACACTATCTGTCTATTTATCCTCTCCACCTTCGTGTTACTGTCATTTATCGCCCCCCAGGTCCAGTTTCTCAATTCCTTGACAACTTTGCGGCCTAACTCACTTATTTCCTATCCTTTGACCTGCCTACACTCATACTAGGCGATTTCAATATTCCTATTGATAATCCCATTTTCTCTTCTGCCACTAAACTTCTTTCACTTACTTCCTCTTTTGGTCTCTCCCAATGGACCTCATCTCCCACCCACTGTGATAGACACTCCCTTGGACTTATCTTCTACTGCTCCATCTCCAGCTTCTCCGATTTAGCCTTTCAACTCTCTGACCACAACCTCCTTTCCTTCAGCCTCACCTTACCTCTTGTCCTTCTCCCTGCACCCAAATACACACGTACACAATGACACCTAAGTACTCTTAACCCAATCCTCTTCTTATTTTCACTAAAACAACTGTTTTCTCCAATGACTGCATTGTCCTGTCCTAATCAGGCTGCCCCTGTCTATAACAAACATTCACTTCAGCCCTAACCCCAATCTAAATCCCAGCCATGGCACAACAAGCAGAGCTGCAACCTGCAAAAGTGCTCCCGTACTGCAGAGCGCCACTGGAGGAAACCTCCTTCCTATCTCGATTTCCTCCACTATAAATTCATCCTTTCATTTTATAGCACTGTCCTTGTAATTGCCAAACAAGCATTCTTTAAATCTCTATTATCCACCCAGTCTTCTAACCCACGTCGTCTCTTTACCACCTTCAACTCACTTCTCTGCCCACCTGCACCTCCTTCCTCCCTCACTGCCCATGATTTTGCCACCTATTTTAAGGATAAAATTGACACCTTTCGACAAGATATTTCCTTATGTCAATTTCCACTCACTCCACTCACTCTACCCACCTTTAACTACACTCCCCAATCCACCCTTAATTCATTCTCTCCAGTAACTGAAGACAAAGTCTCTACACTCATCTCATCATCTCTCTCTACAACCTGTCCATTGAGCCTATTCCCTCCGAACTACTCCGCTCCCTCTCCTCCACTGCACACCACCTCTATCTCACCTCTTCAACCTGTCTCTCTCCACTGGCACATTTCCATCTTCCTTTAAACATGCGCTCATCTCACCTATTCTAAAGAAACCATCTCTCGATCCAGCCTCTCTCCAACTACCACCCTATTTCTCTCCTCCCCTTTATCTTCAAACTACTTGAGCGATTAGTGTACAAACACCTGTCTCACTTTCTCTCCTCTCATTCCATTCTCGACTTTCTGCAGTCAGGCTTCAACATTCCACTGAAACTGCTCACACAAAAGTGACCAATGATCTACTTACTGCAAAATCTAATGGTAATTTCTCCATGCTCATTCTCCTAGACCTCTCTGCTGCTTTTGACACTGTTGACCACTCTCTTCTCCTACACACCCTTCACTCCATTGGCCTTTGTGACACAGCTCCTTGCTGGTTCACTTCCTAAGTATTGAACCGCTCCTTTAGTGTTTCTACCTCTGTCAGATCCTTCCCTTCACTCCAACTTTCTGTTGGAATGCCACAAGGCTCTGTTCTTGGCTCTTTACTTTTTTTATTGGGTTACTAATTATTCTCTTGGGGCACTAATTCGCTCATTCGGCCTCCAATACCACTTTTACGCTGATGACACCCAAATCTTTCTCTCTTCCCCTAGTCTCTCTCCTTCTGTACTATCTTGTGTAACCAACTGTCTTTCTGCTATCTCTGCATGAATGTCCCAACGCTATCTAAAGCTCAACATGTCCAATACAGAGCTTATTATCTTCCCTCCTTCCAGAATCACCACCTGCCCTCAAATCTCCCTCACTGTCAATAACACCACAATTTCCTCAGTCTCCCAAGCCCACTGCCTTGGTGTCACACTTGACTCCACCCTCTGCTTTATTCCTCATATCCAGACTCTTTCCCAGTCCTGTTAACTCCACCTTAAAAACATTGCCAGAATATGCCTCTTTCTTACTCAACATGCTACCAAAACTCTTATCCATTCTCTCATCATCTTCCTTCTTGACTACTGCAACCCCCTGCTATCTGGCATTCCTGACACCCGTATATCCACACTTCAATCCATCCTAAATGCTGCTGCAAGACTGATCTTCCTCTCTCACCACTCAACATCTGCTGCACCACTCTGTAAATCCCTACACTGGCTCCCTGTGTCCTCCAGAATCAAATTCAAATTAGCGTATTTTTCGCTCCATAAGACGCACCTGACCATAAGACGCACCTAGTTTTTAGAGGAGGTAAACAGGAAAAAAAATATTCTGAACCAAATCTCATACAGTGCTGTCTAGTAATGTAAGTAAAAACGGATATGAACAATACAGTCCCCCATTGGTAGAAATGCTGAATAGATAATGGGTGACACACATCCATTATAACTCTGGATCCAGATATAATGTTGGAATGCATGCCAAGTCCAGATTAGTTAAAAAAGCATATAAGACTTGATCCCAGCAACAAAATGACAGACAATATTCCTTATGGATATATTATGTGCCTCCTATGAGAGATTTTCAATAATAAGGTGAATCTTGCCCGCACAGTAGGTATTACTAAGATGATCCTCCGGCAGAAATAATAAATATGTTATTCTTATGTCCTGGACACCCTCTGCAAGAGGAAGAGATCTAATCCATGGAATAGCAGAGACACTCACTTCTATCTCCCATGTGATGTTACTCCAGAGCCGTATAACAGTGCAGGTGCACCTGCTATTACTGACGTCCGGAACTTGGTGTGCTAGAAAGGTTCCTACTTCTGTCGGGTTCCCTGCTTAACATCAAAAGGAACTTCCGGTTTAGACGGCTTTTTTTTCCATAAGACGCACACACTTTTCCCCCCACTTTTTGGGGGGGGAAAAAGTGCGTCTTATGGAGCGAAAAATACGGTACTCATCCTTACCTACAAAGCCCTCAACAACACCACCCCTGCATACATCTCACATCTTATATCAAAATACTCTCCCTACTGCCCTATTAGATCTACCTCTGACCTGCGCCCTGTCTCGTCTCTGGTAACCACCTCTCACTCCCGCCTATAAGACTTCTCTCGTGCTGCTCCCCACTTATGGAATTCCCTACCACACTCAATCAGACTTTCCCACAGCCTTCAAATCTTTAGATGCTCTTTGAAAATCCGTCTCTTATTTAGAGGTGACCTCATCCTCGATAACACTATTCACACTAATAAACCCTCACATCTGTCCCAATCTCCACTCTGAGCCACACTCGCTCCTCTTGTTTCAGCTGTGCCCTCTTCCACTTAGAATGTAAGCTCTAATGAGCAGGGTCCTTCAAACCCTTTGTTTTCATGTCTGTATTTTTTTTTCTACCTTGTATGTCCCTGTTTTATGTTTGTCCTGTCTTCGCTACTGCACGGTGCTGCGGAGCACTGTGGCACCTTACAAATTTACGATAATAATAATAATAATTATAATAAATAATAAAAAATACAACATTACTCTGTTGTGTTCAAATAATTTTGTTTTTCATGTTTGGATGAAACCATTGAGAATCCTGTTGGGGACCACCTGGTCAAAAGATGAAATATAAGTATTATTTATTTATATATTTGTAATTGATATATGGGCGATTGATAGCTCTCAAATCTTTACATGTTCTTGATGTTTTTATATATAATTTTTCAACAAGTGTATAGTTAAAGTTCAAAGAGTTTTGAGCTGCAATCACACGTGAGGTGCTCTAAGGAACCCTTTCCTTTATTTGTATTCCTTTGGGTGGAATTACCCTGTACCTATGAAGCTGCATTGAAAAATAAACATAGATGATAATCAGTGTAACAGTTGCAGGGGGCATCTGCCCACCAGGCCGGTACCATAGTGGGCTACCTTGGGCTGGGTCACTGGTAGGGGCAGGCTGGGGGGCTGGGGGCATCTGCCCACCGGGCCGGTACCATAGTGGGCTACCTTGGGCTGGGTCACTGGCAGGGGCAGGCTGGGGTCTCGGGGCATCTGCCCACCGGGCCGGTACCATAGTGGGCCACCTTGGGCTGGGTCACTGGTAGGGGCAGGCTGGGGTCTCAGGGCATCTGCCCACCGGGCCGCTACCATAGTGGGCCACCTTGGGCTGGGACACTGGCAGGGGCAGGCTGGGGTCTCGGGGCATCTGCCCACCGGGCTGGTACCATAGTGGGCCACCTTGGGCTGGGACACTGGCAGGGGCAGGCTGGGGGGCTGGGGGCATCTGCCCACTGGGACGGTACCATAGTGGGCCACCTTGGGCTGGGACACTGGCAGGGGCAGGCTGGGGTCTCGGGGCATCTGCCCACCGGGCCGGTACCATAGTGGGCCACCTTGGGCTGGGTCACTGTGCTAACTGCATTTTTTTTACTTTAAAATGTTCCTAATACTTGACCCCCAGACTAAAATTTTAGCAGCCGTCCCCTGAACAGTTCCCTTGTGGTTCCCTTCATTGCCTGTCATTGTAGAGTGCATCATTGGGGTAACCAGCTCAGATCTAACGTTAGGTCATAGTGTGTATGATCTCCGCTGTATCAGACAGATTCCCCCGTCACTTACTCTCTATATTTGGGCTGGGAGTAACGCTGTAGTGGTGTTACGAAACAAATATTAATTACAATCAGGAACTTCCTGAAGCAGAGAGCTAACAAGAGCATCAATTACCTGTGTAAATATCAGAGCCGGTGAGTCACCTCCAGTAGAGAGATCTCAAATATTTAACTTTTAAGACTTCCTTCTATGAGGGTGCTAAGGGTCTATGTACTAAAAATATGTGGCGTTAATCAATAGCCATCGCTGTAAATCGCAGCACTGAAATTCACCATGCTGGGTCTGCACTGGAGCCCAGGGATGTCCCCTCTCCACAAACTGTTACCAGCAGCGACAGACACGCACATAGCACTTCCACAGTGCACAGCCGGAGAGGCTTCAGCTGGATCCCCTAGAAAACGACAGGTATCCGGAGATGGTGTTACCTTGCTGCCAACAGCAGAGCTTTTCAAAGCTTGATGCATTGCAGGATTTCGCAGTCCCCCCATTAAACTATGGGGACTGCAATAAGAAACGTTAAATAGGTTATGGCAGGATAAGCCCTTCATACATGCGATGGCCATTCTGCGGAGGAACTGCTGTGGCTTTAATACAGAGACACCTTAACCTTCTCCAGCCCCGGACTCTAATTACATCTCAGCATCAGCTCTGAAATGATAAAATATTTATGTTATATATTCCCTTCCCTTTACCGATGGTCACTAGTATATTATTGGGAACTGCACGATGGTTCTGAAAAAATAGAATCATTGTGAGAGGGATATAAAGTGGGGCAGGAGGGCAATTAATCTCTGTGCCCCCTCCTTATTTTTATTTACCCAGCCTCAAACCTATTCTGGAAAACCCCCAGCACGCCGGACCCCTAATCTTTAACAGTCTAGTCACATGGGGGGCTTGTAACTATAAATAAGGGGGTCCAAGAAGAGTGGGTCCTTTCTAAACATATAACTGGGCCTGGAGGTGAAGTGAGATCTCCAGCCAGTAAGACGCAGGCCGCTGCTTGTAGGTACCCGAGTGTCCTACGTGCAGGGTTTGGGGAACAGGAGGCCCATCAGCCCATTACCTGGAGGTCAATGTTGCATTTAGAAGACGTGTTGCTCATATTTAGGTCACTTACATTTATCATTCTTCTCTGATAACTGGTATTGGATAACACGATGGGGGATGGTGCATCAATCAGCCGTTTGCCTGTTACAAGCTCCTATCTCCAGTAAAATATTGTTATTTTTGTACGTTTATTCTCTTTACACTAACCCAGCAGAACAGGACATTGCAATAACATTTTAGTAAACTGCAGCTGACTCAGATGTGTGGAAAGTGGTCGTTAGTGATGTGCAATAACCGGGACTATTACTAGTCAGCTATATGTGAGAAATGTCTCTAAATCTTATGTTTCGTGGACACAAATGTGTGATGTCTCTACAGAAAGGAAGTTTATACTACATTCAACTTCTTTTCTTTATGCTCTTTTTTTTTAAGCATCATTTTGCCTGAAATACAGCATTTACGAATTCTGTATAAACATATTATTCTTTATTGGTATAGCACCAACATATATTGTGGCACTGTACAAGCAGAAAGTAAGGTAAGTTGGTAAGTAAAACTTTGTGTATTATTTAAGGTCTGCGATGTAAAGGTGCAAATTAACGTTGAGATTCAGTTATTATTTTCTGTAGATGTAACACTGTGTCCAGCAGGGGTTAGGGGACAAGTCTCAGGAGACAGAACGTGGCCTGTGATGTAGACAGCTGTGTCACCTAGGTAGGCGCATGGGCAGGTCATGGAGGCTCCAGGTGAGAGAGGTCTGTGTGCAAGCCGGAGACCAGAGTCAGAGGAGAAGAGGACCAGGGATCCCCCAGCATTCATATGGACCAGATTAAGTTGTTAGAGGGAGAGCCCCATCTCCCCAGACAGAGGTGGGCTCAAGGCAGATGCCACATGGGGCAAGTTAAACTAAACTTGTGGGGAGAGTCTCTTGAGAAAGAGAGAGGGACAGTTTTTGAAAGAGACCCTTGAGAGGGGGGTCACTGTCTCCAGCAAAAACGGCAAGGTTAAAATCAGACTGCCCTGGATGAGAGAGAGAGAGATTAGGTTTAGATTCAGACAGATAGTCTATATGTACCAGCCTGAGAGTCATTGTGCTAGAGAGCATATATGTACTACTGATCTAAGCCACTGAATCCCACTACTGATCCCAGCCACTGAATCCCACTACTGATCCCAGCCACTGAATCCCACTAGTGATCCCAGCCACTGAATCCCACTACTGATCCCAGCCACTGAATCCCACTACTGATCCCAGCCACTGAATCCCACTAGTGATCCCAGCCACTGAATCCCACTACTGATCCCAGCCACTGAATCCCACTACTGATCCCAGCCACTGAATCCCACTACTGATCCCAGCCACTGAATCCCACTACTGATCCCAGCCACTGAATCCCACTACTGAACGAGGATAACTGTGCGGAGTGTTGAAGAATTTGGGCTGGAGCTGAACAGATTTGTTTTACTGTTTGCAACCCAAGTATTTTCCTGGAGGGAAGAGGAGTGTAAATAAATGGTTCTATCTTGTGATAGAGATGACCTGGCGCACTGCACCACCACCGCGCAAGAGCACCTGTCTCCTTGTCATAAGACCCACATTTGTGGGGACCCTCTAGCCATGTATGCCCACATCTAATACCTCGCCAGCTGGGGACAAGAACGCTAGGAAGATTACCTAGCAATGCCCCACCCTAGGGTCACACATGGTGATAGGGGGTTACCTAGACTTAAATGGCCAAAAATCTCAGCATGTTTGGTCCCAAAGCAAAACCAGATCCTGATCCTTATTAGATTGTAATCTCTGTCATGCTGGGTCCTCTCTCCTCCTGTATTCATGTCTACTTTCACCATGTCCACCCTTGTGCCCTTGTATCATGCCTAGTGCATATCCTGAGCAACTCTTATTTGTTATATATCGTCCCTATTACTTCTTATGTACAGTATTAGATTTATTATCACACCAAGCAATCAGTCTGCCCGGTATGGAGAGCTTCAGTGGAATTTGTAGCTATTGTTTTTTATCCTTTTACCTGAAATTCATTTAAGCTCTGTAGTGTTGTGTTGTCCTTTTGTTTTTTGTTATTTGCCATTTGTGAGAATATTTACGTACTTATGACTGTGTGTTCAGGTGTTCCTGTGTGTACTTTTAATAACACATTGGCATCTCTTTCAGGAAGATTCTTATACTGAGCAAATATTTTCCCAAATCACCCAACACCAGCACATGAAGTACAGTAATACAATCCACACGTAGCGCTCAGGCACTAAGTATAAGGAAATGATTTCTGTATACAGTTGGGGGATGGAGGCCGTGTCTCAACAAACATCTCTGATTAGTTTTAAGTAACTGGATAATGTGGTTTATTAGTGATTATTAGTGAGTAGTGGATGAGTCACCAGCACTTTATGTGGATTAGGGCACATGAAAAATTCTGAAGAAATTTAAAAGGCCGGTACAATTTTGTTAACCCTCTAACCTGCCTCCAATCCCCCATCTAACCCCCTTGTTATCTGAGGCCAGGGACCAGATTGAGCTTCAGTGCCACTGAGGGTCCTAGTCCTGTATTACAGTTCATCCAGTTGAGCTCTATAATGTAGTGTAGCTCCATTGGATCTCTATTGGAAATCTCTGCATGTCCCCATAATGAGAGACCTTGATCGGTATCACACAAGAGCTCAGCTACCTGATGCAGCATAGCTGAAGGTGTGATATATCCCCAGCATAACAGGCAGCAGGAATGAACCCAGTACACATGGGTGAAGCCTGAGGACAGATGTAAGAACAGAAGTGATTTAGAAGTTATTTTAGGTGCAGAACAGGTTATTTGCTATTTCATTTTATTTAGTAATTGATTGATTAAATAACTACATCTAAGTATTTGTTTAAAATTATTAATTTTAAGTAGCAAACCCACATAGATGTTTATTTTAGTGGCAAGTACCTTTTAAGCATCTGAAGGTCATTGTCCTGCTCCATTATCTCATACATGCCAACTCTCCCGGAAAGTCCGGGAGACTCCCGAAATTCGGGTCAGTCTCCCGGGCTCCCGCGAGAGCTGGCATTTCTCCCGCATCCCGGAATTCATTTGACGCGATTCTCTGTGAATCACGCCATTTTGGAGGGCGGGAGGGGGCGGTCATGACGTTTCCGTGGGGGGCGGGGTCAAAATGCCAAGATTGGGCTCGCCCCGCCCCCTCCCGCCCTCCAGTCACGCCCCTCTCCCGGAAACAAGTTTCCAGGAGTAGGTAAGTATTCATTATCTCATTTTCAATCTCTCTCTGGGAGGGACATTTCTCAGCATGTCATGTGATGGTAGAGGGGGAGGGGGAGGATGTCATAGTGCACAGAGCAGACACAAAACACATCATGTGGCTGCCAGACACCGACATAGTCAGTCCGCTACACAGACACAGGCTCACAGCTCTCAGCATGTCATGTGATGGCTGAGGGGGGAAGGAGGGGGAGGATGTCATAGAGCACAGAGCAGACACAAAACACATTGTCTGGCTGGCAGACAGAGACACAGTCAAATTGCTACCCAGGCACAGACATACAGCTCTCAGCAGCTCATTTAATAGTAGAGGGAGAGAAGGAAGGGGAGGATGGCACAGAGCAGACACAAAACACAACTTCTGGCTGACAGACAAAGTCTTCCTGCAACAAAGACACAGGCTCACAGCTCTCAATGGGTACATATCATGGTAGTTCCATCGCGGTGCTGATGTCTTCAAACTTGGGTCTCAGCAGTGGCTTGTTGGTGTCATGGTGCTTGTTGCGTCCAGGAGAGAACCACTTGGCTGTGGTAGCTATCAGACACAAACCATAAGTCACTGAGCTGTCAACTCCTTAATTGAACAAGTAACTTATTGACTAGCAATCGCTGAATCACCAACTCAGTCCACGTCTAAATAGTTGGTGAGTTTAAGTTCATCTTTTTCTGATCCCTTCAGATTATTATCTTAAATTGGTTATGATATTACATGGTCCTCTTGACCCTATTCATGCTTTTCTGTACCACTTATTGTTAAGCAGATCATCTTCTCTTTTCAACTTCAGATAGGCTTAATTAATGTTAAGGCTCACGACCACCAAGATGAGCTTTCAGAGTGGATAGTGTTGAGGTCTTCACCTTTAGAAGCCGCCTTTCCCATAGAGCTTTATGTGCTCACAGGTACTTGGATGCCCCCAGGTCTTACACTCAGTGTAGTAAAAGCTCATCTATGAAGGCCGTAGCGCAGATGGAACCGGAGGCGGGTGGTTAGTGGCCGGCCAGGGTTAGGGGTCCGTTGCAGACAGCCAAATTGGTATCCAAGCAGAGGTCAGGGTCACAAGCGAAACAGCGGAGTCCAGTATTCAAGCAAAAGGTCAGGGCAACAGGCAAACAGGCAAGGTCCAAGGTACCAGCAAGGGTCACAACAGAAGGTCAGTCTAAGTCAGGAGACAAACAGCAGGTCAGCAAACAGCACAAACTGTGAACGCTATAACCGGCAGGGAGGCTCAGTCCTCCCTGTCATAAATACAGAAAACAACCAATCAGTGCCTTGCCCACAAAAGTGCTCTCAGGAAGTGACTAATTAATTAATTAGATTAATTAACCCGCAGGCTAGCTCCCCATATGCACACGCGCTCGGCTGTTCAATGTTGCCGGGCTGTGGCTCTGCTAAGAAAGCGTCCCGACCATTGCCATGGTCATGGTTGGGACAGCGGAAGCAGGAAGAGACATCCCGGCTGTTACCATGACAGCCGGGACGCAGCTGAAGGAGGTGAGTTGCAGATCACTGCTGCTCGTAACAATCCATCCATGCTAACAAGCCTTTGCTTTCAGTCTTCCCAAACTGGTTGAGGATCGCACTGATTTTAGCCCTATGGTTGAGTAGAGAATTCCAATCTTCCTCACTCTGAACCTGATTCTCAGATAGTTTGCTCATCTCCCAGTCCCTTCGTTTTTTTAAAGTGTTAATTGAGAACTTTACTTAAATTTGTTCTCGTTTTATCCTCCTTATGGGTCATAATCATGTCAAAGTCAGCAAATTGGATAAAGTCATTTCAATTAAAGTCGAGCAAACTTAGTTGTCTTGGTCTGAAAAGATGCGTACGGTACGCTACGACGTACAAGGGCACGCTACGGCGTGAAAGGGCGTACGCATCCACTACATGTGGCCGCAACAGTAATTGGTCTTTTACCATACATTCGCACAAACACGCATACTAATAAAATAGTACACATTAATGGTAATTGCAACACATAGTCAGTTATGTCGAAATATAGTAGTATTTATATTTTATATTAGAGTTACATGCATATTAGTGAAATACACGGAACAGGTTGAAGGAATCATATCATGAGTGGTATCATTATAAACCTCTTTACATATCCTACTGTTTGGTTCACTCTGTGAGGGAATCGCAGAGTGCATACGCAAGTTATGAATGATAGGGAATTATGAACTACTTAAGACTAAGGAATCTTGGCGGGAAGAGCCGAGCATACCCCCTGGAGAGGTGACCCCCCCTTTGGATTCCTTAGGATGAACTAGCCAATGATTGACAACCCCTTGGTACTTCCTGAGACCTGGACCAATAGATGCAAGCTATACCATCTTCATTGTGTTACTGTATTTTTGTGTGTATATAAGCAGCAGCTTCACATCTAGTGTTCAGACATCTTGTCCCCAGACTTCAGGATTGAATGCTGCACACTGGATCCAGAGCGCCTGCGATAAGTAACAGCTGTATTTATTATCACTTCGCTTGAGCATATTATTATACTATTTGCGAATAAATCTTTGTGCGTTGGAAACACAAATCGAGGTTCGACAATCGTTATTGGTTAGCGACAATACGCACATAACTATTTGGGGGCTCGTGAGCTTTGGAGGTTTCGTTGCCGATGATACGCAAGACCAACGGATTACGGTTCCGCAACAAAGGGTGGAGACGCGTCATATACGGGTAAGAACGCAATGTGCTCAAAACCTGAATTTTACTCTGTGTTGTGAAACCGAATGTCCGTTTTGCATTGTCTAGGGCACGCTAACTAGAACCTAGGGACAAAAGAGAAAACTGTTTCTTTTTACTGTCATTGTGCGTTTTAACTGTATTGCATTGCTTAGCGTAAGTGTATTTCCTGCTGTGCGTACGCGAACTTCCGGTAGATTTTCCACATGGTTAAACAATCGTCTTGATAGTTATTATATGTGCATAATATAATTACTTGTGAAAGCCTCTGAGATATTATTACTGTTGTTGGGAACTCTTGATTTTCTGCGCAGAAAAGGTGTATAGTGTGTGATTTTGTAACGTAGATACACTGTTTATTATTCATTGTGCTCAGTTGCTGTCTGACGAGGCGGAGTGCCCAACTGAAGGACGGTATACAGGGCAGGTATACCGAATGCGAAAACTGGGTTTTCTCAAAAACGCTACCAATAGATCGCAAGGTTTGCTAATAATTAGTATTGGTAGGCAGTGCGATCTAACTGCACCGTTAGTGCAAATTGGTGAAGCAGCTAGGAGGAATTATATTGGAAAGGCTGGTTGATTGTATCGACTTTGTTCTCCCAGTTATAATAAACTCAACAGGAATTTGAGATAGCTGGGCTATCGAGGAACTATTTCTGTGTTCGGGATTCTTGTTCGGAACAAGAGAAAGCGAGTGAACGCGGCTAAAGGAAATATGTTCACCGAGCATTAGAGATCTCTAGCGGTGATTGTAGCAACAGGTTTGAAATTGTTGGCCGGAAGGAACAGAGCATTGCGGTGTGTCTGTGTTCCGTGTAGAGTGGTGTTGTTCAACATGGGTGCTAAGCATACGCTAGAGATGGTCAGTGTACTGCCTAAGGAAGGTCCTATTGGTTCAGCGAGGTTTCTCATGTGTAAAAAATATGGTGCATACGCAACTGCGTATTGCGACACGTGGGTCAAGATGACCAAAGATTGTGATAGGCCTTTCCCAACAATAGGAAGTTTTAATGCAGAGGTACTAAATACTGTAAAGGATAAAGTATGGTTGATCAAATCAACGAAAAAGAGAAATAGACATAATGATTGTTTAAAATTGTGGCAAATGGAAGGTAACACGTGGCAGAGCAGCGAATGCAAAGCGGAAGTAGGCGTGGTGAAAAACGCGCACACGATGGAAGTACCTGTTGAGAAGCGTGGCAAACTCAGTGCAAGCGCGCCCCCGCCACCTTACCGCGGGAGCGGTAAGTACAGCCGGTAATAAAACTGAAAAAAGAAAAATTGCTAAGTTGTATCCTGTTTTAAGCCAGTTTAAAACAAGTGTATCAGAAGATGAAGATGAACCCACTGTGATTTCAGCCATTGCCCATGCAGTTAGTGTACTAGAGGCTCAGCGCAAGTATGAGAAAATGGCTGAGATAGGTGAGAGTAGCGTGATCACTAGGAGTGAAAGCGTTCTAAATCTTAAACCAGCAAATCCTGTAGTGTCCCCTGAAGTCAGTGAACCAGAGGGTGCGTTCCCAGTCCGCACAATATCAGTTCCCAATGGGAAACCGGATAAGGATGGTGTAGTTCCTTTAAGAAATGTTACAATGCATTGTCCCTGGACTAGATCAGAATTACATTCCATTATGACTGAATTCCCAGATCCTAGAAAGGAGTTAGCTAAATGTCAGAAATTTGATAAAGACTTAGGAAATGCCCACGAACCAACCAATAAGGATTGACGTGTAGTGTTGAGGGCGTGTCTTCCTCCCAATACTAACATACAAAAATTTATTGAAGATTGTTTGTTGGAGGAAGATGACACCTTGACTGATGAGATTAACCAAAAGAATATAGAACAAATTGTCAAACACTTAGCCATCTATTTTCCAGTAGTAGTAAATTGGAGTAATATTTTCACCATTAAACAAAAGGATAGTGAAACAGCAGCAGATTACTTCACTAGAGCTATAGCATCGATAACACGGTTTACTGGGATATCCAACATAGGGGAGGACCCACATCATAGGGAAGTAGCTGTAGAAGTATTAATGGATGGCCTTAGAGAAAATTTAAAAACCAGAGTACAAACCACATTACCTAATTGGAGAGGCATCACAGTAGATTCTCTCAGAGAGTCTGCTGTGGAGCATGACAAAAACCTTTTTAGGAAGAAGGAAGAGAAAAGTGATAGGTTAATGACGGTGAGTATACAGGCTCTAGAGGGGATGCATACACGACCACCAGCATACAACCCACTTAACAAGAAACCTAAAGTGATCAGGTGTTTCAACTGTAAAGAGGAAGGACATTACATGAGAGATTGTAAAAAGGAAAGACTCAATACACAGAGGGGTGGGTCACATAGATATCCTCCAAGCAGGGATTCACATAGACTAGAAGACTCACATCTACCCGCGCTTATTACAGCAGCAAATGCTGCGTGGGAAATCAATAGTCAGCGCTAGGGGTCAGGTCATACCTGTAGTCTACAGCCAGTGAGGTTAACTGAGAGTCAGAGTGAAGAACCAACAATGATAGTTGACATAGCTGGTAGGAAGGAAACTTTTCTTGTAGATACAGGGGCGGCCCGATCTGTGATAACCTCTCCTTTCAATCTACAGGTGACCAGTAAAACAATTCCAGCCATTGGGGTAACGGGAAAAGTGTTGCATTATCCACTAACTAAACCCGCTGAAGTTACTATTGGGCCTCTGCATACTAAGCATTCGTTTCTCTTGGCTGTGGCGGCTCCTACTAACTTGCTAGGGAGAGACTTGTTATGTAAAATGGGATGTGTCATATACTGTACTTCTGATGGTGTGTTCTTAGATATACCAGAGAAGGTCGCACATGAGGTACAGGATATATTGGACACCCCTCAAAGGTTAATGTTACACTCTCCTGTTATAGAACAAAGTCCATCTCAAGTAAAGGGGATGTTGCTGGAAATACCAGCTTCACTATGGACCAGAGATGGACAGGACACTGGTGGCAAACGTAGCCCCTGTCATGGTCAATCTAAAAAGTGGTAGGATAGCTCCAAAAATCCCACAGTATCCATTAAAACCGGAGGTGGAACTAGGGGTATATCCTGTTATTGAGAGGCTGTTACAACAAGGGATTTTAATTCGTACAGCCAGTACAGCAAATAGTCCCATTTTCCCTGTGAAGAAGAATGGGGGGAGGGGCTATAGATTAGTCCAGGACTTAAGGGGAATTAATAAAGTTGTTGAGAGCCAATTCCCTGTAGTGCCGAATCCAGCTGTCATCCTCATGCAGATTCCACCGTCTGCCAGTCATTTTACTGTCATTGATCTATGCTCTGCTTTCTTCTCAGTCCCTCTTCACCCTGACTGCCAATACCTTTTTGCATTCTCCAACAGGGGAGTGCAATACACATGGACCAGACTACCCCAGGGGTTCATTGACAGCCCCAGTATTTTCTTCCAAGCCTTACATGACTGTTTGCAATCCTTTCAACCCCACAATGGGTCTGTTCTAATTCAATATGTGGACGATTTGTTGTTGTGCTCTGATTCTTTTATGTCATGTTTACATGATACTAAATTATTGTTGCTTCATCTTTCACTAACAGGGCACAAGGTGGCAAAGGATAAATTACAGCCATGTCAGACTAAGGTCAAATACTTAGGACACTGCCTCACTAAGGGGCTAAGACACCTGACAACCGACAGAATTGAGGCCATACAACACATGACTCTGCCGCAGAGCCAGAAGCAGATTCGTACTTTCCTGGGGATGTGTGGATACTGTAGATCCTGGATCCCAGGTTTTTCTATTCTGACATTACCATTGCAGGAGCTAGTCTCTTCCTCAAAACCAGAACGTGTTGTACACACAGAAGAGTCAGAGCAAGCGTTCTTTATTTCTTAAAGACAGTCTGACTAAAGCACCTGCATTGGGAATACCTGATTATGAAAAGCCTTTTGAGCTATTCTGTACATAAGCTGATGGTTGTGCAGCAGGTGTCCTCGCACAGAAACATGGTGACGCTAGCAGACCGGTAGCATACTACAGTGCACAATTAGACAATGTAGCAAGATCACTCCCAACATGTCTCAGAAGTGTAGCAGCTACGGCTCTTCTGGTAAGTAAGAGCGAGGACGTAGTATTAGGACATAATTCAACTATCTATACACCCCATGCTGTATCAGCTCTGTTAAATTCAGCCCAAACCAGACATGTTTCTTCAGCTAGATTCACAAAGTGGGAACTAGCCCTGATGGCACCCTCAAACATCACCATCAAACGATGTAGCACTGTCACGGGCACTAGGAGTCTTTGCCCAGGATATCACCAGATGTAGTCTTACCAGAGTAGTGTATGCACACAGTGGTCTTCTGGTAGCAGGGTGACTAGCGGAACAGGAGAATCAGCAGATGGTGAGAGGATGCTCGAGGAAAGTCTATGACTAGCAGTAACAGGTTATGAGTTAAACAATATGAACACGAAGATCTTGATGGACGTGAAGACATGAGGAAAGTCAGTGGTCTGCGTACAGCAAGTTGTACCACTGCTATAGTGAGAGGAATGTCCAGGGATAGATAGGAGGTAGTGAAGTCAGTGGTCTGCGTACAGCAAGTTGTACCACTGCTATAGGTGAGGATAGGCACTAGGGTAGATGAATGGAGCATCAAAGGTAACACGGAGAGCACAAGGAACTTGATTCCAATGGTATATATAATACAATAGCAAATGACTAGCGCTGCTTAGAGATACAAAGTCACTACTGAGATCCAGGACATATGAGACAAAGTCAATAGCATCTATAACTTCGTGAGATAGAGGACTCCGTAGATGAGCAGAACACAGTCCAAGCGGATATGCAATAAACTGGTAAAGTCAATAAAAGATAAGCATACCGCGGTTCAGTTGAGCAGGCTGTCACGAGAGAAACACAGGGATAGCTGAGCGGCTGAACGCCGACACGAGTAGAGACCACAGGAGAGTGGTAGCGGTAATCCGTGTCTGTGAAGCATACAGACAGAGAACATCACACGAGAGGAGCAATGATGATTCTTGCGGAGGTCAGCAGGAATAGTAGACATGATGAAACACAGGAGAGTTGAAGCGGTCAGGAAACCGGTAATGCAGTAGCAAGGAATCAGCTGGGACTGAAGACACGATGAAACACAGGAGAGTTGAAGCGGTCTGGAAACCAGTAATGCTGTAGCGAGGAATCAGCTGGAACTGAAGACACAATGAAACACAGGAGAGTTAAAGCGGTCTGGAAACCGGTAATGCAGTAGCGAGGAATCAGCTGGAGCTGAAGACACGATGAAACACAGGAGAGTTGAAGCGGTCTGGAAACCGGTAATGCAGTAGTCAGGAATCAGCTAGGACTGAAGACACGATGAACACAGGAGAGTTGAAGCGGTCTGGAAACCGGTAATGCAGTAGCGAGGAATCAGCTGGAACTTAAGACACGAGGAAACACAGGAACACCTTCAGAGACTCACAGGGAATGAGACTCCAAGAACAGGCAACGAGGTATTGACCACAGGTGCTTTAAATAGGGAGTGTTGCCTGATCAGCCAATTAACTAAAAGCAACAGGTCTGAAGAGTTCATAGAGGCTGCGCATGCGCAGACCATCAGGATGGCGGGCGGCCACGGTTCCTAACAACGGGAGAAGAGGCACTCACAGTCCGGTGAGTGACAGTACCCCCCCTTTTAAAGGTGGGCACAGAACACATGGAACCGGGTTTGCCCGGAAATTTGGAATAGAACTTTTTTAGAAGAGCTGGGGCATTGAGATCCTCAGCCCTAATCCATGAACGCTCTTCAGGGCCAAAGCCCTTCCAATGAACGAGGAAACGAAGAACACCTCGCGAAATTTTTGCATCCAATATGTGAGTAATCTCAAAGTCCTCCTCTTGAAGAGCTTGAACTGGCCGAGGTGCTGAAGGAGGAGCAGAGAAACGGTTGATAATGAGAGGTTTGAGCAATGACACATGGAAAGCATTGGAAATACGAAGGTTCTTAGGAAGTAAAAGTTTGAAACAAACTGGGTTTATCACTTGAATGATCCTATATGGACCAATAAAACGAGGAGCAAACTTCATAGATGGGACCTTCAAACGAATATTTTTGGTTGATAACCATACACGATCTCCGATTTTAAGTGGTGGAATAGCCCCTCTCTTTTTATCTGCAAAGGACTTATATCTGGCAGATGTTTTCTTTAAACACATTTTGACCTGAGACCAAATATTTTTGAAGGTCTGACAAACAGTCTCTACAGCAGGAACTTGGGTGGGCGGGAGGGCAGGAAATTCTGGAAAAGACGGATGGTGACCGTAAACCACAAAAAACTCAGTTTTAGAAGATGACTCATGATACATGTTGTTATGGGCGAATTCAGCCCATGGAAGCAAATCGACCCAGTTATCTTGGTTGGCTGAAGAGAACATCCTTATGAAAGACTCAATATCTTGATTGACCCTCTCGGTCTGTCCGTTTGATTGAGGGTGGTAGGAGGATGAGAGTGATAATCGAATACCCAAGGTCTTACAAAGGGCTCGCCAGAATCTGGAAACGAACTGCACCCCTCTATCTGAAACGATCTCTGAAGGACATCCATGAATAAGGAAAATCTCTTTAATGAAATGATCAGCCAGAGTAGATGAAGAAGGTAAACCGGTCAAAGGAACAAAATGTGCCATCTTCGAAAATCTATCTACCACTACCCAAATTGTATTACACTTTTTACTAGGAGAAAGATCAGTAACAAAGTCCATACTAATATGGGTCCAAGGCTTGGAAGGAATGGGTAGTGGTTGAAGTAGACCCGCCGGTGTTCTGCGGGAACTCTTGAACTGGGAACACAATTCACAGGCAGCCACAAAATCTTTGACATCTTTCCTCATGGAGGGCCAGCAGTAACTACGAGAAAGAATTTCAAAAGTCTTGCGTTCACCAGCATGTCCAGAAAAACGTGAAGAATGAAACCACGACAGGATTCTTTTCCTAAGGGATGGAGGCACGAGAGTTCTCCCAAATGGTAGCACCTTAGTGGATGAAGCGGCCAGAGAAACACATTTGGGATCTATTATTGAGTGGTTAGGACCATCTTCAACGTCTGAGGACGTCACGAATGCCCGAGATAGGGCGTCTGCTTTTTTATTTTTAGCAGCTGTTTTGAAGGTTATAATAAGTTCAAAACGAGAAAAGAAAAGAGACCATCTTGCTTGACGAGGATTCAAACATTGAGCAGACTGTAAATATGACAAATTTTTATGATCTGTAAAAATTGTCACAGGATGGCGAGCTCCCTCCAGCAAATATCTCCACTCCTCTAATGCTGCTTTTATAGCCAGCAACTCTTTGTCCCCAATGGTATAATTTTTCTCTGCAGGTAGAAGACCCCGAGAATAAAAGGCACAAGGATGGAATTTTTGTTGCTCCGATCTTTGGGATAGAATGGCTCCTAAGCCAACATTAGAGGCGTCTACCTCTAGGAAGATGGGAAGCGTCACATCAGGCTGTCGAAGAACAGGAGCGGAGGAGAAGGACTCTTTGAGAAACTGGAAAGCTTGAAGGGCCTCGGAGGACCATTGTTTAGTATTAGCCCCTTTACGGTTTAGGGCCACAATAGGAGATACAATCTAGGAAAAATCTTGGATGAAGCGTCTGTAATAATTAGCAAAACCTAAAAAACGCTGAATTGCACGAAGAGTAGTTGGCTGAGGCCAACGTAATACAGCATTCACCTTGTCTGGATCCATCTGAAGACTAACTCCGGAGACAATATATCCCAGAAATGGAATCTGGGGCAACTCAAATGAACATTTTTCTAACTTGCAGAATAACAAATTTTTTCGGAGTCTGGAAAGGACTTCTGCCACGTGTTGATGATGAGAAGGCAGGTCCTGGGAAAAGATTAATATGTCGTCCAGATAGACAACGACACAAACATATAACAAGTCCCGGAAGATCTCATTAACGAAACCCTGGAAAACAGCGGGGGCGTTACACAACCCGAAGGGCATAACTAAATACTCATAGTGCCCATCTCTGGTGTTGAAAGCTGTCTTCCATTCGTCACTGGACCTGATTCGAATTAAATTATAAGCACCACGGAGATCCAACTTGGTAAAGGTTCGGGCTCCCTTGATGCGATCAAAAAGCTCAGTAATTAATGGAATGGGATACCGATTTTTGATGGTAATGGTGTTGAGTCCACGATAATCTATACAAGGACATAACGACCCATCCTTCTTTTTCACGAAGAAGAATCCTGCTCCAGCGGGAGAGGAAGAAGGTCGAATAAATCCTCGCTGGAGATTCTCTTCGATATACTCAGATGTAGCTTGAGTCTCCGGTAAAGAAAATGAATACACACGACCCCTAAGAGGAGTCTTGCCAGGTTGAGGATCAATCGGACAGTCCCAAGAACGGTGAGGAGGAAGACGTTCAGACTGAAGCTTATCAAATACATCGGCAAAGGAAGCATACTGAGGAGGAAGACCCGGTGGACACGGTGAAATAGAGGAGTGCTGTATCTTGAGTGGAACAACTTGAGTAAGGCAATGATGATGACATTCAGGGCCCCAAGACGTAACTTGAGGAGTGTTCCAGTCAATCTGAGGAGAATGCAGTTGAAGCCATGGAAGGCCTAGAACAATAGGACTGGTAGTAACCGGAAGAATTAGAAATGAAATTTTTTCTTGGTGTAAGGCTCCAATTTGAAGAGTTACTGGAGATGTACTCTGAGTAATGAGACCATTAATAATACGTGATCCATCGATTGCAGTAACGGTAATAGGTACCTTTAAAGAAACCACTGGTAGGGACCATTGATTCACGAGGGATTTAGAAATAAAGTTTCCTGCAGCTCCAGAATCAATAAGTGCTTGGGACACAAAAGATTTGGTAGCTAAGGAAATGGTAACATCAAAAGAACAAACTTTTAATTTCGTGGAACTTGAGAGGACTCCAGAGACCCTAACTTCACCTCTCCAGAACTAGTTAGGGTCTGGCATTTCCCGACTTTTTACTACATGAGTTGAGTACGTGAGTAGAATCAGCACAATAGATACAGAGTCTATTTTTTACTCTTCGGTTTCTTTCCTCTGAAGTTAATTTGGAGCGACCTATCTCCATAGGTATTACTGGAGATGGAGCTTGACAAACTTGAGGTCCTGAGCGAAGAGGTGCCTTATGGGAAGTTGTTTTTTCTGAATCTCTCTCACGAAATCTCATGTCCACACGATGGCAAAGAGAAATCAAATCCTCCAAGGAAGAAGGTAATTCTTGTGGGGTCAGCACATCTTTAATTTTATCAGAAAGCCCCTGTCAGAAGGCGGCAATCAAAGCCTCAGTGTTCCACTGAAGTTCAGAGGCTAGTATCCGAAATTGGATGACGTACTGAGCTAGAGTGCGGGATCCTTGGCGTAGACGGAGGATGCTGGATACAGCAGATATAACACGACCAGGTTCATCAAATACACTTCGAAATGTGGAAATAAATTTGGCACTATCTTGTAGCAATGGATCATTTCTTTCCCATAGAGGGGAAGCCCATGCAAGAGCTTGTCCGGAAAACAAGGAGATGAGATAGGCCACTCTGGAACGATGAGTAGAGAAATTGTGAGGCTGAAGCTCAAAATGGACAGAGCATTGATTCAAAAAACCCCTACATGTTTTGGGGTGTCCATCATATTTTGAAGGAGTAGGCAGGTGTATCGTGGAAGCAGTAGACACCTGGGATGGCACTGGGGAAACAGGTGATGACACAGGAGTATCAACAGTGGCTGCGGTATTTTGCGCAGAAGTTCCTTGGGAGGCTAAAGTCTGATAACATTGCAGCAACTGTTGTTGGCGACCATCCTGTTGTTCAATACGGGTAACCAGATACTGCATCATCTCTTTAGCTGAGGGTTCCAATCCTGGGTCTGTCATGGCCTGTTCTTACTGTCACGGACACTAGGAGTCTTTGCCCAGGATATCACCAGATGTAGTCTTACCAGAGTAGTGTATGCACACAGTGGTCTTCTGGTAGCAGGGTGACTAGCGGAACAGGAGAATCAGCAGATGGTGAGAGGATGCTCGAGGAAAGTCTATGACTAGCAGTAACAGGTTATGAGTTAAACAATATGAACACGAGGATCTTGATGGACGTGAGGAAAGTCAGTGGTCTGCGTACAGCAAGTTGTACCACTGCTATAGTGAGAGGAGTTGTCCAGGGATAGATAGGAGGTAGTGAAGTCAGTGGTCTGCGTACAGCAAGTTGTACCACTGCTTGTAGTGATGGGATAGGTTCCAGGTGCAAGTAGGTAATGGGGAAGTCAGTGGTCTGCGTATAGCAAGTTGTACCACTGCTTATAGTGAGGAAACTTGTAACTGGTGCCAATAGGAAACAGGGAGTCAGTGGTCTGCGTTCAGCAAGTTGTACCACTGCATATATAGGTGAGGATAGGCACTAGGGTAGATGAATGGAGCATCAAAGGTAACACGGAGAGCACAAAGAACTTGATTCCAATGGTATATATAATACAATAGCAAATGACTAGCGCTGCTTAGAGATACAAAGTCACTATTGAGATCCAGGACATATGAGACAAAGTCAATAGCATCTATAACTTCGTGAGATAGAGGACTCCGTAGATGAGCAGAACACAGTCCAAGCGGATATGCAATAAGCTGGTAAAGTCAATAAAAGATAAGCATACCGCGGTTCAGTTGAGCAGGCTGTCACGAGAGAAACACAGGGATAGCTGAGTGGCTGAACGCCGACACGAGTAGAGACCACAGGAGAGTGGTAGCTGTAATCCGTGTCTGTGAAGCATACAGACAGAGAACATCACACGAGAGGAGCAATGATGATTCTTGCAGAGGTCAGCAGGAATAGTAGACACGATGAAACACAGGAGAGTTGAAGCGGTCAGGCAACCGGCAATGCAGCAGTCAGGAATCAGCTGGGACTGAAGACACGATGAACACCGGAGAGTTGAAGCAGTCTGGAAACCAGTAATGCAGTAGTGAGGAATCAGCTGGGACTGAAGACATGATGAAACACAGGAGAGTTGAAGCGGTCTGGAAACCAGTAATGCCGTAGCGAGGAATCAGCTGGAACTGAAGACACGATGAAACACAGGAGAGTTGAAGCGGTCTGGAAACCGGTAATGCAGTAGCGAGGAATCAGCTGGAGCTGAAGACACGATGAAACACAGGAGAGTTGAAGCGGTCTGGAAACTGGTAATGCAGTAGTCAGGAATCAGCTAGGACTGAAGACACGATGAACACAGGAGAGTTGAAGCGGTCTGGAAACCGGTAATGCAGTAGCGAGGAATCAGCTGGAACTGAAGACACGAGGAAACACAGGAACACCTTCAGAGACTCACAGGGAATGAGACTCCAAGAACAGGCAACGAGGTATTGACCACAGGTGCTTTAAATAGGGAGTGTTGCCTGATCAGCCAATTAACTAAAAGCAACAGGTCTGAAGAGTTCATAGAGGCTGCGCATGCAAAGACCGTCAGGATGGCGGGCGGCCATGGTTCCTAACAACAGGAGAAGAGGCACTCACAGTCCGGTGAGTGACAAGCACCTTAAATCCAGCTACATACCTTCCGTATGTGTCTCTAGAGACACAAAGGGTGGGAGGTGAGGAGACCCTGGTTGATGATGAGTTAGGCAAGAATACTGACACGCATGACTGTATGGAACATATGAATCAGACCTTTACTGCAAGGCCCCACATACGTGACACCCCCTTAGAAAATGTAGATTTTACGTTTTATACAGACGGAAGTTGTCATAGACAGACAGAGACGGGAGAGCTATGTACTGGTTGCGCTGTTGTAGACGATCAGGATGTGGTAGAAGTTGAACCCCTTGGCCCATCTCACTCAGCCCAGGTGGCGGAACTACTATCACTAAGGAGAGCGTGTGAATTGGCAGAGGGCAAATCAGCCAATATATATACTGACTCTAGGTACGCCTTTGGGGTAGTGCACGATTTTGGGGCCCTTTGGCGTCTTAGAAACTTTACGACAGCAGCAGGTACACCAGTGGCACACTCACAACACATAAAAGGACTTCTGACAGCGATACAGTTACCCAGAACAGTAGCCGTCATAAAGTGCAAAGCCCATACCTTTGAAGAAGACCCAGTGTCACTGGGCAACAACAGGGCAGACGAAGCTGCTAAATGGGCAGCAGGGCAACCTATGACTGTATCGACCGAGACTATGATGGTTTTTCAGACATTAGACATGCAGAAATTAATTGAAATGCAAGATTTGTGTTCCCTGCAGGAAAAGGCGGTCTGGAAGGCGAAGGGATGTGGTCAAGAGTCCTCAGGACTCTGGAGGGATGGACAAGGTAAGCCTGTAGCTCCCCGAACATACTATCCAAGCCTGGCTGAAGCAGTCCACGGCCTGACTCACCTGGGTAAAGAAGGTATGCGCAAACTGGTGAGAGCATACTGGTGTGCTCCCGGATTTTCCTCTCAAGCTGGTAAGAAAGCAATGTCATGTCTTACTTGTTTGAGGAAAAATGTTGGGAAAACTATTCCAACTGTGCCATCCCACATCCCTCCTACAGACGGACCTTTTCAGGTAATACAAATTGACTATATCCAATTACCACCGTGCAGGAATCTAAAATATGTGTTAGTGTGTATTGATGTGTTTTCCGGTTGGGTAGAAGCATATCCGGCAGCCACTAATACTGCTGTGTTCACTGCAAAGAAAATTGTACAAGACTTTGTGTGTAGGTTCGGTATCCCTAGAATCATTGAAAGTGATAGGGGTATCCATTTTACTGGTGATATCTTCCAAAACATGTGTAAACTCATGGGAATCGGTAGCAGACTTCACACCCCTTGCCGACCACAAGCCAGTGGTAAGGTGGAGAGAGTAAACGGTACTATAAAGAACAAGCTTGGTAAGATAATGGCTGAAACTGGGTTGGCATGGCCAGAGGCTTTGCCATTGGTCCTCCATAGCATTCAAACCACTCCTAGACCTCCTCTTAATCTGTCCCCCTTTGAGATACTGTTCGGACGACAGCCTCACTTGATCGTGAGTCCACAAGACGACTTGAAGTGTAATAATGAAGTGACTGTACAATATCTTATAATAATGAGTAGAGAGCTAAAGCAACAACAACAAAAACTAAAAATGCTGTCACCTGGTATGCCAGAAACGAACTGTCATAATGTTGAACCTGGAGACTATGTTATGATCCGCAATTTCTTACGTTCAGGTTGTTTAACAGACCGTTGGGAAGGCCCGTACCAAGTGCTGCTGACCAGTACTACATCACTGAAGGTTGCAGAGAGAGACACTTGGGTCCATTCTACCCACTGCAGGAGAGTCCATAATCCGGAGAAAGTGCAAGATAAAGCTTAGTCCAACGACATAGATCTGTCACTCGTGAGTCTGTTCCTGGAGACCTAAAGCCTGCAGTCGAGACACCTGAACCAGAGACGTTGCCCCAGAACTATCTTTCCAGCGATGGAGTGGCGGTTTTTGTTTTTCTTTTGTTCCAGGATTTTCCTTGTTTTTATTTTTTTTAGGACATTCTATTTTTGTGAAGGAGGATTGAGGACGGAGAAGAGTTCTGGGAGTGATACGGATGAAATGGAGGCAGAAGAAAAGTTATTAGGATACTCAGAGCAGCCCATTATCAAACTTGGTCCGGGGGTTATGAAAAGGTCTGCCAGCTCAGGAACTCGGAGGCAGTGTGAGGGGCTATTGTCTGATGAGTATTGTATCTGCAAGTTCTGCGACTCCCTAGTTGAAGAGAGATGCATCCAAAGATGCCAGTCCCCCAGTACTATGAACATAGGCGGGCATCCTTTGGAGGATTATCACTCCCTGGTGGGTAAGGTGCTAAACCAAATCGAGTGTTGGGTGTGCTCTCACGTGCCGCAAGGGCAGCATAATATAGGACTAGTGCCATTCCCTCTAAACATATCTGAAGTACTCGAATTGAGGGGTGGGAGGCCCATAGACGGGAGGTACAATAACACTAGGTCCCCTAGTCTGACGCTTCGACAATACTCCATAGGCAGATCTTTGCTGTGCCTAAATATATCTCATGCAAAGCGCCTGAAGAATTGGGAGGCTGACCTATCAGATCACAAGTAATGGCAGCCAGATCCTAATGCAGACTGAGTAACACGAAGAACAGGCAATGAGCCAAGGACGATGGATAGTTTAAATAATACTCCAGAACCAATGAGAATCGGGAGGAGGTCCAGAACAAGGTAGCAAGGAACACCTGTGTAAAAGTAGTGTCTCGGAAGCAGGAGTAAGCTCAATCACTGTTCTTAGAGGAAAGTCACAGCGCCGGCACCTAAATATGGGACCAGCGTGTGACACTTTCCTTCTTAGCTGGATCATGTCCAAATCCTTCAATTTGATTTCAATGTCACTTTATTTATTATCTTACCTTTCGTTTTCAGCTTGTTGCTTGAGTTGAACTACTTCATACATTACCAAGCTTCTACTAATCATTTTTGATGTCTTGGTGCACAATTCTATATCATATACTTTTCTTTTGGAACATATACATAAGCCTTGCTTTCACATATCATTATATGGTTCAGCTCAGTCTCTTTTCTGTTCTATTGTTCTTACGGAAGTTTCTCTCTAGCCTTATTGTGTAAACAATTTGGAAGATAACAGGCTGTCATGATTACTTCACCCCAATATGTTTTTGGCAAATCTGCTTCAATGAGCATACTTTACAGTTAGTTCTGTTCTTTCTCTCTGCTATATCGTTCTATGTGCAGTCGTATAGAATTCCTTCGACAGAATTTCCAAGATGGCCTGTGTCTTACCTGCACGTAGTGTCTTTGGCATCCGTTGCTTACTTGACCAGGTACCTTGTCCTTGTTGTGAGAATGCTGCTTTTTAAAAAATGTATTTCCTTGTCATTTTCCAGTTCAAGCAGCGAGTGCATGTCGTCACCTGGCTGCACCGGTCTGGTTACCGTTAGCGAGCTGCCCTTTAGATAGTAAAGTTATTGCTTCGGGACTCCTGTGTGCTGGGCTTTGGTACCACATATGGACGCTGGTTATATGTCGGTGCAGCTTGGTGGTGTTGGCAGCTTCTTTACACTTCTGCAGATATAATTCATCATTGGTTTTCTGTGGTGATGTATTAGTCACCATGAATGTCACCACATTGATTTGTTGCTTCACTGACAACAGGCTACTTACTAGACTAGGTATGTATAATATATTATTTACTGACATCTTCCTGGTGAGTGTAGGGGACTGTACAGTGAAGGCAACCGTCCCTTATTCCTGCTGAGCTCATATACTGGTAATGTCTAAATCAGTAAATACCCCAATATATACTCTGATGATGCCACCAAACTGGTGGTAATAACAGATTTAGTACCTGAAACGTAGTCCTTTCTAGTGTTCAAATTATCTTTATTACTTTTCATACTAAGATAAGGCTATTAACACCAATATATTAGTATATATGTTCAATAAAGCATATATTGTAATAAGCAATTACTATTATTGCAAAGTCAAAACAACACTTTATGAATCTTATTTAACAGTATTTAACTTATGTGCAAAATAGAAAACTAGTTTACACCCCTTACATTGCAACACGGTTTTGTCCAGGAGACTTAAGTAAGACATTTCTTGCCTAAGTTCCTTAATGAACCAGGTCCAATAACCTTAAGTCTTGGTACATAAAACATCAAAAAGAAGTAGACAAATCAATTGATGGAAGGTGAGATATTATTTCTATATAGTGAAGAATCTTTGAACTTTAACCACTGGATCCAAATGTCTCGGAAATAATTATAGTTGTCAACTGTTGTAGACGTATATCACTGGCCAACAACATTTTTGCTGCCCAACATGTTAAAGTTGTTTCAGTTTTTGGAACTGATTCCAAATATATAATCAGATTTCCCAGATTGGCCACAGTTTTTGAGATATGAGGGGTCACGCAATTTTGTCAAAAAACGACGATTTAGCGTGATCACATGGGTATGATCGTTAATAATACATGGTTATTGCACAAAATGAACACATTTTATTTTTTCTGAAGCACACACAAATGCTTTGCAATAATTACAACTAATAAATTAGAAAATCCTGTAAAAATCATTTGTAAAGCAAATTTTCAATCGTCAATTTTCTTATACCTTTCAATAATGCTGCCAGTAGGATTTTCTTTTGTACTGTAACTTAAAACAGTCACGCTGGAGGTTCCAACAGTAGTCCGCCATCATATGTATGTCCCAACTGCCTTGATATCTCTCCTCTATCACCTTGATGTCCTGGTGAAACCGCTCCCCTTGTTCTTAGCTAAAATCACCAAGGTTGTGTCAGAATTTGTCTAGGTGGCTATGCAGGAAGTGAACCTTTATGCTCATATTAATTCCCAAATTTTCTATCCAAACCATGGGCACACCAAGATTAATTTTTTCCGTTTACAACCGTGGAGGCGAAATATCTCCTTAATGAAGACTTGTGCGAGTTTAGCAGCTGAGGGAAGGCCCTTCAGCGGAACAAATTGAGCCATTTTGGAAAATCTACCGTTACACAGATGGTTTTGAAGCCGTTACTAGGAGGTGAATCGGTGATAAAATCCATCGAAAGACTTAACCATGGATGGTCAGGAATGGGTAGAGGAAGAAGTAATCCGGACAGAGATTGTCTGGGAACTTTGTTTTGAGCACACGTCATACAAGAAGCTACAAACTCCTTAACATCACTACAAAGATTAGGCCACCAATAGCGCCGGGACAGCAACAAGAAATTCTTTTCAAAACTGGCATGTCCAGCGAATTTGGCTGCATGAGCCCATCAGAGAGCCCTAATAACGAAGATGAGGTTCCAAATAAGAACAACCTATGGAAGGAGTTCTAGTGAGAGGGACAATGCAGGAGGGCTCGATTATGGGTGAAGGTTCGGAGATGGATAGAAGATCAGAGATCTCAAAAGATCTGGAGAGGACATCAGCTTTGCAATTTAGGGTTCTGGAGCGGTAGGTAAGTCTAAGATCAAATCTTGCAAAAAATGAGGACCATCTAGCCTGGCGTCGGTTCAGACAACAAGTATCCCGGGGGTAGGTAAGGTTCTTGTAGTCGGTAAAGACCGTAACAGGGTAAAGAGCACCCTCAAGGAGGTGGCTCCACTCCTCTAATGCGGATATTACCGCAAGCAGTTCTTTGTCTGCAATGCCATAGTTGCGTTCGGAGGAGAGAAACTTCTTGGAAAAGATTTCACAAGGATGGAGTCTGCCACTGTGAAAGAAGTGCCACGACACCTATAGATGAGGCATCTACCTCTAGGAAGAAGGGTCTTTGTTGTTCAGGTTGAGCAAGGACCGGAGCAGAAGAGAATGCCTTTTTTCAGAGAATCAAATGCAGCAATGGCTTCTGAAGTCCAGTTTCGAGGATTGTCCGATTTTCGGGTGAGAGTCGTGATAGGAGCAATCAAGGTAAAGAATTGCTGAATGAATTGCCTATAGTAATTGGCAAAAGCAATGAATCTCTGAACAGCCTTCAATCCCGTTGGTCTGGGCCCATTGAAAATTGCAGATAGTTTCTCTGGATCCATTTGAAAATCTGTACCAGAAACGATGTAACCCAAAAAAGGAATCTGAGGAACTTCAAACACACATTTCTCAAGCTTACAGAAAAACCGGTTAGACCAGAGATGAGAGAGGACCTCTTTCACATGAGAAAGGTGGAATGGAAGGTCAGGAGAGAATATCAACATGTCGTCCAAGGACACAACGACGGAATTGTAGAGCAGGTCTTGGAAAATCTCATTGATGAAGGATAGGAATACTGCAAGGGCATTGCAAAGTCAGAAAGGCATAACAAGATATTCAAAATGTCCTTTGCGAGTACAGAAGGCGGTCTTCCATTCATGCCCCGGCCGGATGCGTACAAGACTATAGGCCCCACGTAAATCCAGTTTAGTGAAGATTTTGGACTCACTGATCCGGTCAAACAGCTCAGAGATGAGAGGAAGAGGGTATCTGTTTTTCACGGTGATGGCATTCAGCTGCCTGTAATCAATGCATGGACACAAGGTCACATCTTTTTTCTTTACAAAAAAAGAAGCCAGCACCTGCAGGACAGGAGGACTTCCTGATGAAGCCTCATTGGAGATTCTCGGCAAAGTATATAGACATAGCCACTGTTTTTCCGGAAGTGAAAGAGGATATATCCTGCCCTTAGGAAGAGGTTTATCGGGTAATAATTTGATGGAACAGTCCCAGGGACAATGTGGAGGAAGGGTTTCAGCAGCAACCTTACAGAAAATGTCTTGAAAGGAGGAATAGGAAGAAGGCAACTCAGGTTGAGACAAGAGAATCTGGCAAGAAATTGTAGGTTGTCTACATTTGATTCCAGACAGGCAATACTTGAAGCATCGGGTACCCCATGAGGTAACTTGAGCGGAACTCCAATTGATCAGAGTTTACAGAACGGGGAAGCACCAAAAACTCAGTAGACTCCGAATGTAGCACCGCTACCGTCAGCCATACTGGAGAGGAAATCCATGATACAGAACAATTAGTGACTCGATTCCCATCCACGGCAGTGAGAATGAGAGGCTGGGGCAATTTTCAAGTGGGTATCTGAAGGTGGCTAAGATGAATTTCCCAGCTGAGTCGGAATCCACTAAGGCTGAAGTTACATAGGGGTGAACAAGAGTAGTAAACTTGACTCCTAGGTCGGCCCCCCTCTCACCAGCTAGGAGGTGACATTTCCCGGTCTCTTGGTACAGGTAGACAAGACGTGACCAGGTTCCCCACAATAGAGGCAGAGATTCTGCTTCAAGCATCTCTCCCTCTCTTCATGGGAGAGCCGGGAGCGACTAATCTGCATAGGTGCCTCTGGAGGCACCGGATTCTGAAAGTGGGGAGAAAGACGAGGAGAAGGATGTCTGGTAGTAGTCCGTTCAAGAGTACGTTCCTGAAAACGCAGATCTATCCTGTTACACAGGGAAATGAGAGAATCCAGGTCTGGAGACTAATTCATCTCACAGGAGACTAATTCATCTTTGACACGGACTGCCAAGCCTTACCAGAAGGTTACCACCAAAGCTTCGTTGTTCTATTTTAATTCAGAGGCAAACTTACGGAACTGTATCGCATACTGACCAACCGTCTGAATACCTTGGCCGAGATTTAAAAGACTGGCGGCCGCAGAGGAAACCAGGCCGGGTTCTTGTAAAAGGCTTCAATAAATGACAAGGCGTTTAGCAGGAGAGGGTCATTTCATTCCCACAAGGGAGAGGCCTATGCTAAAGCTTGCCCAGACAGCAGGGGGATGATGAAGGCAACTTTGACTCGCTCCAAAGGGCCAGATGCTGCGTTGCACTCAAAATTATTATTATTATTATTATTATTATTATTATTATTATTATTATCATTTATTTGTTAGGCGCCACAAGGTGTCCGCAGTGCCGTACATAGTACAAACAGTAAACCATACAGGGTTAAACAGTACAGAACAGTAAACACAAAGTACCAGTGCTTCAGAAATTCCGGGACAGACAAATGGAGTAAGGACGGAGCAGAAGAACAGGTGTGGAGACACGAGGGAAGAAGTGCCCTGCTCAAACGAGCTTACATCCTAAGGGAGGGTGGACGAAACAGACACAAGAGGGAGCGGTGATACCAGGGGAGAGAGGGAAGAGCGAGCAGAGTAGGTGAGGGGTTAGGTGGATGATTTGTAGGCTTTAAGGAACAGGTGAGTTTTAAGTGCTCGTTTGAAGGAGCACAGCTTGGGAGCGAGACGGATGGAGCGAGGGAGGTCATTCCAGTGTAGGGGGGCAGCTCGGGAGAAGTCTTGGATTCTGGAGTGGGAAGTGGTAATGAGAGTGGATCTGTCACAACTATGTAACGTACCTGCTATTGTTGGCGCAAGGAAGGTGCGGAATCTAACGTGCCCCTGGTATTCACCAGGAACCCCCGCAAGGAAGTATGGACTCTGCTGCAGGGACACGCAGGTTGCGGTCCTTCCAAGAGTCAACAGCGAGATACAAGGAGGTGTCAGACAGGCCGGGTCGGTAACGTTCTGGTAGCAGAGGTACAAAGGGATATCCAGAAGAATGGTGAGGCAAGCCGGGTCGGTAACTTTCAGGTAGTGCAGTACAAAGGCAGAATCCAAATAGAGGTGGTCAAACGGTTCGGGTCAAAAGGTCTCAGGCAGCACAAGGATAATCAGGAACAATGCAGAAACTGGTAACACACAAACGCTGGAGGCAGGAAGACCTGATACTCTGGCACAGGTGAGTGCTCAGGAAGTTCCCTTTATACATGGAGGAACCAATAGGAAGCGGTGGGCAGCAGCGCTGGTCTCAGCTGCCGCCGAGACTATAGAGTAGCGTCCCGTTGCCTAGCAACGGGACGCTCATGCGCAGAAGGCCGCCCCAGCCGGCCGGAACTTCCGCGTCTGGTTGCCGGGCAACCAGGCGCACCAGGAACTGACACAAGCGGCCGAGGAGACAGCAGGACGGCGCCTGACAGGATCAGACACTGATTCAAAAAACCTCTGCATTTCTTGGGATTCCCATCAAACTTCTCAGGAGGAGGAAGACACAGGGAAGAAGTAGTAACTACAGCAGATGAAGAAGTAGGTGAAGTAATTCCGGAGGAGGTTACAGGTTCCGCCTGTGAGGTCGCCGCAGAGGCCTAGAGGCAGCGGCCCCCTGGATGCATTGGAGCACTGGGCCTGTTCAGATTCTTGTTTCTCAACTCTGTGGGCGATGTGCAAAAGTAAGTCACGATCAGACTGTTCACCAGGTGCTACAGAAGTCATGGCCAGAGTATACTGTCAGAGAATGTTTCTGGCTGAAGATCAACTGCAGATATTGGCGCTGCTACACAAGGAGGAGCGAAGTCTAACACACCACTGGTCTTCACCAGGGACCCCTACAAGGGAGTTTGAGGTTCTCTGCAAGTGGTGTGAAGGTCGCGTCCCTCCAAGGTAGCTACCAGTGGGTTGAGCAATGAACAATCGTAGTCGTACAGGCAGAGGTCTTAACCGTGCAGGCAAGCGAGGTACCGAGGATTAGACGAAAGCGAAGTCAGGAAGCCAAGAGTCAAAACCAGATAACAGGAAGCAGACCAAAGGGAGATCTAATGCAAAGTCAAGAAAAAGCCGGTTCGGTACATAGGAGATCAGGCAGGAAACTGTAGTGGACACAGGAGTCCTGGAGCATAGGGACACCTAGATTCTTTGGCATCCTAATGGGGCCAGAGTCTCCTTGATATAGAGGCTACTGAACTTTCATTGGCTGACCGTGCCTAGCAATGGTACGCGCAGGAAGGAGAGAGCGGCGTCCGGCCCGGCAAATGAGGAGAAGCGGGCACGGCGCCTGACACCTGCTCTCCCAGAAGGTTCATTAAACTCATGGATTTGGGTGAGCTCTCCAGGACTTACAGGACAGCAGACAATCTTCCCTGAAGGGTGTTTTCCTGACAGGTATGGGGGCATAGACATGGCGATGACACATATTACATCATCCTGAGTGGGCAGCAGAATAGTGATGAACTTATTTGCATTCTACATGTTCCCCACCTATTTTGCCCACGTCTTCTGTACTTACCTACTCTCCATAGGTATAAGAAGTAGATAGGCACAATGTTACAAGATTCTGATTCACATTGCCTTCAAAGATTATTGACCTTTTAAACTCCATTGCTTTGATGCCTAATTTACTACATTACAAAACCCTGTGGGAGCATCTTAAGCAAAGTAATGCTTCCATCAGTCATCATATTAGGGATTTGTAGATATTTTCACACATCTTTCAATAATTAAATATTAGTTCTAATTTGTTTGATTTAAAAGTGTAACATGAAGTTTCCTTTTATTTGTGTGAGAGCCCCACATGGAGCTGAGAGAGCTCAAACTTTAACTGGCACAATTTATGCAGCAACACTACAAGAAAACATAACAAGTCATTACTCAATACATAGAAAACTCTAACAAAAGCTATTTATGGGCAAATTGCCTCTTGTGGTCTATAAACAACCCACGGAGCTTGCGGCCAGCTTGTTTATATCCCCTCCTGTTTTTGGCTTTGCCTGCTGTAAAGTTGAGGCTCGTACTCGCTACAATCAGTATTGACTGAAACAGACAGACATAAACCTCTGTGATCTCACAGCCAGGAGGACAAGAGTGTATCATGGACCATAGCAGGTAGACCACCAAATAACTGGAAAGTACCAAGCATATATAAAGTCATCAAGGCACGGACCCTAAGATACATGCGCCGTGGAATTCGGGTGTAGGTCTGCTGTGCTCTACTGCTCAGGACCCTGCAGGATACGTCCAAAGTCTATGTGGATTATAAATTCGCAAAATGAATGCACAGAAAATAAAAAAATATATATAATTAATGCACCAGTAATATAATAAAAGTATTAATGATCAAACAGTACACAAAAAAAAAGTTTTTTTTTTTAATTTTTCCCCACATGAAATACATGATCTTAATATCTACTGAATATAAAATAAATTTTTCCAGTTGCTTCTGATTGTAAACACATGTTACAGCATGTATACCATGCTGTTCTCAGTACTGATGGAGCAAGAGAGACGGCAGAAAAACAAGTAACATTGAGACGCTCAGAGCTGGGTTCGGACGTGGCTGCATGCGCTTGAGTTTGGCACGCCATTACTGTACATGGACTATGGCAAAACTCCTCTTCTCCGCCCCGTTCACTTCCCGAAATTGTAGGCTGCAGTTATTGTCCTCTGTATACAAAGACAGTGCGGGCTGCGTTTACTGGCATATGTCCCAGTTCTTGGTATTTTATGTATGATATGCCTGTCAGGCGCCATCCCTGCATCCAGATCAGAAAGCGGGGACGGCCTCCTGTCATTTCTGGCCGAGGGAGCTCTGTTACTAGGCCACAGAGAAACAGTCTCCCACAGCCGTCAGAAGCGCCGCCTGAGCAGGTGCGATAGCGCGCCCTGTTTTCTAGCCTTGGTCGGCGGTTTATGGCACCCTGACCGCCAACCAATCATATCCTGGGTCCCCCTATTTAAACCTGAATCTGGCACCATTATCCTGCTTCCAGTGTTTCTTGTATTCGTGCTTCAGTTCTCCAGTTTGACCCGGCTAGTCCTGACTACTCTCTACGCTATTACACTGGTAACTGTCTTGGAGAACCACATATTGTGCACCTCTAGCAGCAAAGTCCAAACCTCCTTGCGGAAGTCACTGGCAAAAACCGGGGGTACATTAGACTCTGCACCTCCCTGTACAGTAGAGCTAATAACAGTTAGTAGCTCCATCCAGCTCACAGTCCTGACAGTATACTCTGGCACTATGGATGGACAGAGTGAATCGTCGGCGAAAGATTTATTGCTGCACTTAGCGCAGCGTGTGGAGCAACAAGAAGCTAACCAAGCTCAATTGTTTCAATGCATCCAGGGAGTGGTTTCCCGCCTGGACTCTCTTCAAGGATCCCTGACCACTCAGAATCCTGTACCGGCTATTACAGCACCAACCACATCTACTACCACCGCTGCCGTCAATTGCTTTCCCGCTTCTAAGGGTCTGCGTATTCCTGCCCCAGAGAAATATGATGGTAATCATAAGAACTGCAGAGGATTCCTCAACCAATGTTCCATTCAGTTCGAACTATCTCCAGGGAATTTCTTCCGAAAGATTGAAATTGGCTCATATTATCTCCCTTCTTACTGGACAAGCACTCGCCTGGGCCTCTCCTCTCTGGGAACAAGATGACGTCTCTCTACACAATTTTGCGGTCTTTATTGAGAATTTCCGGAAGGTATTTGATGAACCAGGTCATGTTTCATCCGCTGCTTCTAGCCTGCTTGCTCTACGTCACGGATCACTATCTGTCGGTCAATACGGCACCCAGTCACGGACTTTAGCCTCGGAGTTGAAATGGAACGATGAAGCTCTGGTAAACACCTTCTGGCAGGGCTTAGCTGATCACATCAAGGATGACCTTGCATCCCTCGACCTTCCTGCCATCTTGGATGATCTCATCTCTCTCAGTAGTAAAGTAGACATCCGACATCAGGAACGTTCTTTAGAGAGAGACAAGACTCACCGGTTCCTTCTGCGTCTGGCTCTTCGTTTGCAAATCCTGCTTTTCCCGCAGAGGAACCCAAGCAGATTGGGCACTCCCGGCTGTCACGTGAGGAAAGGGAAGAATCATTTGTGCCTCTACTGTGAAGAATCTGGTCATTTACTTGCTTCCTGCTCCAAGAAACCGGGAAACGCTCTCTCCTACGCAATGAAAGGGAGGTCGTCCTAGGATCCAGGTTTCACCCCCCCTCTTCCATCAAAAATGCAGATTTTCTTATGTCTATTACCCTCATTACTTCGGATGATTCCTTTTTCTGTACAGATGTACTTGTGCCTGCCAACATCTGAACCGACCCGGTTGAACAGATGCTGTCCCATCTGCATGATGCATCTATCATTTTTGACTGCGAGCAAGACTTCATCCTGGGTCATGTCACTCAAGAGCTTCCAAAAGCCTGCCCTCATTTCCTCAGCATTGTGTGCAAAGTTGCCCCTATTATGAAGATGTGCCAATTGCATGCACCTTTCTTTCGAGTGCTTGAGGAATTTCAGGGCCCAGGCTACTTCAGTCTCATTGCGGTGAACATGCTCCATGTGCCAGGCAATTTTAAAGAGGGGTTTCTCACAGACTGCTTTTTGATATATGCCCTGAAGCCATCATTGTTTCTGAGTAGTGTTTAGACAGATACCGAGTCATCTCTCCGACCCTCTGTGTTTAACACACGGCTAGCAGAAGGTCAAGAATGGTCGTACATAGAACTCATCTCTGGGTACCTGCACTCTGCTGCACTGGTGGGCAACGGGGCATCACCGCTGGTGTCTGAACTGCTCTCCTCCGAAGTGTCAGGGACATACTCATCTCCACTGCTCTCAGGGCTATAGTCGGAGTGTCACGGGCACTAGGAGTCTTTACCCAGTATCACCCGCTGATGGTCTTATCAGAGCAGTTGAGTTGGTATATGATACTCTGATGGCAGGGTGATAATGGAACTGGAAACAGCAGATGGTTAGAGAATGCTCAGAAAGTCTATGACTAGCAGCACTGGTAAACAATAGGTAACTGAACACGAGGATCTTGATGGACAAGGACACGTGAGGGTAGTCAGTGGTCTGCGCACGGCAAGTTGTACCACTGCTATAGTGAGAAGAATGTCCAGGAGTAATAAGGAGGTGGAAGTCAGCGGTCTGCGTATAGCAAGTTGTACCGCTGTCTGTAGTGAAGGAATGGAATCCAGGTGAAGGTAACGGGGAAGTCAGTGGTTTGCGTGTAGCAAGTTGTACCACTGCTTATGTGAGAGGATATATGCAACTGGTGACACAGGGAAACAGGAATCAGTGGTTTGCCTCTAGCAAGTTGTACCACTGAATATATATGTGAGGAAGGACACGAGGAGATAAATGCAATGCAGTGTCTACACGGGTACACTGAACTTGATCCCACGTTGAACTGCACACAATAATAATAATGAATGAACAGCACTGCACAGATAAACAAAGTCACTAGAATAGTCCAGCAAAAGGAAACACAGTCAATAATAGCAATAGTCTCAGAGGATGGAAACTCCGGAATAGAACAACTCAGTCCAGATGGATATGCAATACACCAGCACAGTCAATGAGAAGTATGCATACCGTGGTTCAGATGAGCAGGCTGTTAGAGATAGCTGCAGGGATACCTGAGCGGCAGGGAACTGACGAGATGAGAAGTCCTTGCAGAATGGTAGCGGCAGGCAGGTGCAGCGCACTGTAGGTAGGCCAGCAAGGACGACAAATACTCAGGAAGCAGTAGTATATCGAATTGAACAGCAGGAGACCACGGGAGAGTTGAAGCGATGTAGCAGAGCTGGAAGCCGAGGAGCGTAGACTCGATGCTAACAGGCAAGTTGACACAAATGGACACACTGTAGAAGCAGTAGGCAGCGGGTCAGCTGACGGCAGGTAGAATGCAGACTGGAGCGCTGAGACGAGCAGGACTCTGTAGACACGCTGAAGTAGCTAACAGGAATCAGCTGGGACAGTAGCGATGTAACACAGGAGAGTTTGAAGTAATCTGTAACTGTAGATATACGGAGACAGCGGATAGGAATCAGCTGCTGGAGTCACGATGAAACACAGGAGAGTTTGCAGTAATCTGTAACTGTAGATACACGGAGGCAGCGGATAGGAATCAGCTGCTGGAGTCACGATGAAACACAGGAGAGTTTGCAGTAATCTGTAACTGTAGATACACGGAGGCAGCGGATAGGAATCAGCTGCTGGAGTCACGATGAAACACAGGAGAGTTTGCAGTAATCTGTAACTGTAGATACACGGAGGCAGCGGATAGGAATCAGCTGCTGGAGTCACGATGAAACACAGGGGAGTTTGCAGTAATCTGTAACTGTAGATACACGGAGGCAGCGGATAGGAATCAGCTGCTGGAGTCACGATGAAACACAGGAGAGTTTGCAGTAATCTGTAACTGTAGATACACGGAGGCAGCGGATAGGAATCAGCTGCTGGAGTCACTAGGAACACGAGGAATAGAAGTGGTCTGGAAACCACAAACGGCAGACAGGAATCAGCATCAGCTGAACACACGAGGAGGCACTGGAACACCTTCAGAGACTCATGAGGAATGAGACTCCAAGATCAGGCAACGTGGTATTGACCACAGGTGCTTAATATAGGGAGTTGCCTGATCAGCCAATTAAGTTAAAGGAACAGAACTGAAGGTTAAAAGGGACTGCACATGCGCAGTACCTCATTATAATGGACGGACACGGTTCCGAGCTACCTTAGAAGTAGCACTCACAGTCCGGTGAGTGACAGTACCCCCCCTTTTAAAGGTGGGCACAGAACACCTGGAACCGGGTTTGTCTGGAAATTTGGTATAGAACTTTTTCAAGAGAGCTGGAGCGTTGAGATCTTCAGCTTTGATCCATGAACGCTCCTCAGGACCAAAGCCTTTCCAATGCACGAGGAAACGAAGAACTCCTCGCAAAATTTTAGCATCCAAAACCTGAGTAATCTCAAAGTCCTCCTCCTGATGAACTTGAAGTGGCCGAGGTGCAGAAGGAGGGACCGAGAAACGGTTGATGATGAGAGGTTTGAGCAAGGAAACATGGAAGGCGTTGGAAATACGAAGACTCTTGGGAAGAAAAAGTTTGAAGCAAACTGGATTTATAACTTGAATGATCCTATATGGACCAATAAATCGGGGAGCAAATTTCATGGATGAAACCTTCAAACGAATATTCTTAGTAGATAGCCACACCCAGTCTCCGACTTTCAATGGTGGAATAGCCCGTCTCTTTTTGTCCGCAAAAGACTTATATCTGGCAGATGTCTTCTTTAAACAGGTTTTTACCTGAGCCCAAATATTTTTGAAGGTTTGACACAAAGTCTCAACAGCAGGAACTTCAGGAAATTCCGGGAAAGACGGATGGTGACCGTAAACCACAAAGAATGGAGTTTTAGATGATGACTCATGGTACATGTTGTTATGAGCGAATTCAGCCCAAGGAAGTAATTCTACCCAGTTGTCTCGATTGGCTGACGAGAACATCCTTAAGAAAGTCTCAAGATCTTGGTTGACTCTTTCAGTTTGTCCGTTCGATTGGGGATGGTAGGAAGATGAGAGTGCTAATCGTATGCCCAAGGTCTTGCAAAGGGCCCGCCAGAATCTGGAAACGAATTGTAATCCTCTATCTGACACGATCTCGGACGGACATCCATGGATACGGAAAATTTCTCTAATGAAATGTTCAGCCAGGGTAGAAGAAGAAGGTAAACCAGACAAGGGAACAAAATGCGCCATCTTTGAAAATCTATCCACCACTACCCAAATGGTGTTGCAATTCTTACTAGGAGGAAGCTCAGTAACAAAGTCCATACTAGTATGGGTCCAAGGCTTAGATGGAATGGGTAGTGGCTGAAGCAACCCCGCTGGAGTTCTGCGGGGGTTCTTGAACTAGGAGCATAAATCGCATGCCGCGATAAACTCTTTGACATCTCTCCTCATAGAAGGCCACCAATAACTTCGAGAGAGGATTTCAAAGGTCTTGCGTTCACCAGCGTGTCCAGAGAAACAAGAAGAGTGAAACCATGAAAGGATTTTTTTCCTAAGAGCAGGAGGCACGAGGGTCTTCCCAAATGGTAGCACTTTAGTGGAAGAAGCAGCCAGAGAAACACATTTGGTGTCTAATATAAAGTGGTTAGGACTCTCTTCAACGTCTGAGGACGCCACAAAGGCTCGGTCAATCGGACAATCCCATGAACGATGAGGGGGAAGACGTTCAGACTGAGCTTTATCAAAGACGTCGGCAAATGAAGCATACTTAGGAGGAAGTCCCGGTGAGGAAGGTGAAATGGAGATTTGCTCTATTCTACGAGGAACAACACGAGAAAGACAATGTTGGTGACATTCAGGTCCCCAAGACGTAACTTGAGGAGTGCGCCAGTCAATCTGGGGAGAATGACATTGAAGCCATGGAAGGCCTAAAACAATCGGACTTGTAGTAACAGGAAGGATTAAAAACGAAATTTCTTCTCGGTGTAGAACACCAATCTGAAGGGTCACTGAAGACGTACTTTGGGTGATGAGACCGTTGATAATACGTGATCCATCGATAGCAGTCACCGTAATAGGAGTCTTCAGGGTAATCACTGGTAGGGACCATTGATTTACAAGGGATTCAGAAATGAAATTTCCCGCAGCTCCTGAATCAATCAGAGCTGGGGACTCAAAAGACTTAGTAGCAAATGAAATGGTAACGTCAAATGCACAGATTTTTGATTTTGTAGAAGATGGAGAGGACTCCAGGAACCCTAACTTCACCTCTCCAGAACTAGTTGGGGCCTGGCATTTCCCGATTTTTTGGGGGCATGACTGGAGCATATGTGTGGCATCAGCACAATAGATACAAAGTCTATTCTTAATTCTTCGATTCCTCTCGCCAGAGGTTAGTTTGGAACGTCCAATATCCATCGGTATCACCGGAGGTGAAGCAGGACGAATTTGAGAAGTGGGACGAAGAGATGTTTTAGCTGAAGTAGTTCTCTCAGAGTCCCTCTCACGAAATCTGAGATCCACACGATGACAAAGAGAAATCAAATCTTCTAAAGACGTAGGGAGTTCTTGAGTAGTCAGTGCATCTTTAATTTTGTCCGAGAGCCCCTGCCAGAAGGCGGCAATTAACGCTTCAGTGTTCCACTGAAGCTCAGAGGCTAAGATCCTAAATTGGATGATGTACTGTCCTACTGTACGAGAACCCTGTTGTAAACGAAGAATGCTGGAGGCAGCGGAAATAACACGACCTGGTTCATCGAATACATTACGAAACATGGAAATAAATTTGGCACTATCCTGTAACAACGGATCATTTCTTTCCCACAGAGGGGAAGCCCATGCGAGAGCTTGTCCGGAGAATAATGAGATGAGATAGGCCACTCTGGAATGATGAGTCGAAAAGTTTTGAGGTTGGAGCTCAAAATGTACTGAGCATTGGTTGAGGAAACCTCTACATGTTTTGGAATCTCCATCATACTTTGACGGAGTTGGCAGGTGAAGCGTGGAAGCCGTAGACACCTGGGATGGCACTGGGGAAACGGAGGAAAGCACAGTAGCATCAACAGAAGCTGTAATATTCTGCCCATACGTTCTTTGGGAGACTAACGTCTGGTAACATTGTAGTAATAGTTGTTGACGAACATCCTGTTGTTCCACACGGGTGACCAGATGCTGCAGCATCTCTTTAGCTGTGGGTTCCGAATCTGGGTCTGTCATGGCCTGATCTTACTGTCACGGGCACTAGGAGTCTTTACCCAGTATCACCCGCTGATGGTCTTATCAGAGCAGTTGAGTTGGTATATGATACTCTAATGGAACTGGAAACAGCAGATGGTTAGAGAATGCTCAGAAAGTCTATGACTAGCAGCACTGGTAAACAATAGGTAACTGAACACGAGGATCTGGATGGACAAGGACACGTGAGGGTAGTCAGTGGTCTGCGCACGGCAAGTTGTACCACTGCTATAGTGAGAAGAATGTCCAGGAGTAATAAGGAGGTGGAAGTCAGCGGTCTGCTTATAGCAAGTTGTACCGCTGTCTGTAGTGAAGGAATGGAATCCAGGTGAAGGTAACAGGGAAGTCAGTGGTTTGCGTGTAGCAAGTTGTACCACTGCTTATGTGAGAGGATACATGCAACTGGTGACACAGGGAAACAGGAATCAGTGGTTTGCCTCTAGCAAGTTGTACCACTGAATATATATGTGAGGAAGGACACGAGGAGATAAATGCAATGCAGAGTCTACACGGGTACACTGAACTTGATCCCACGTTGAACTGCACACAATAATAATAATGAATGAACAGCACTGCACAGATAAACAAAGTCACTAGAATAGTCCAGCAAAAGGAAACACAGTCAATAATAGCAATAGTCTCAGAGGATGGAAACTCCGGAGGAGAACAACTCAGTCCAGATGGATATGCAATACACCAGCACAGTCAATGAGAAGTATGCATACCGTGGTTCAGATGAGCAGGCTGTTAGAGATAGCTGCAGGGATACCTGAGCGGCAGGGAACTGACGAGATGAGAAGTCCTTGCAGAATGAAAGCGGCAGGTAGGTGCAGCGCACTGTAGGTAGGCCAGCAAGGACGACAAATACTCAGGAAGCAGTAGTATATCGAATTGAACAGCAGGAGACCACGGGAGAGTTGAAGCGATGTAGCAGAGCTGGAAGCCGAGGAGCGTAGACTCGATGCTAACAGGCAAGTTGACACAAATGGACACACTGTAGAAGCAGCAGGCAGCGGGTCAGCTGACGGCAGGTAGAATTCAGACTGGAGCGCTGAGACGAGCAGGACTCTGAAGACACGCTGAAGTAGCTAACAGGAATCAGCTGGAACAGTAGCGATGTAACACAGGAGAGTTTGAAGTAATCTGTAACTGTAGATACACGGAGGCAGCGGATAGGAAGCAGCTGCTGGAGTCACGATGAAACACAGGAGAGTTTGCAGTAATCTGTAACTGTAGATACACCGAGGCAGCGGATAGGAATCAGCTGCTGGAGTCACGATGAAACACAGGAGAGTTTGCAGTAATCTGTAACTGTAGATACACGGAGGCAGCGGATAGGAATCAGCTGCTGAAGACTCTAGGAACACGAGGAATAGAAGTGGTCTGGAAACCACAAACGGCAAACAGGAATCAGCATCAGCTGAACACACGAGCAGGCACTGGAACACCTTCAGAGACTCATGAGGAATGAGACTCCAAGATCAGGCAACGTGGTATTGACCACAGGTGCTTAATATAGGGAGTGTTGCCCATACTTGCCAACTCTCCCGGAATGTCCGGGAGACTCCCGCATGTTGGGGGAGTCTCCCGGACTCCCGGAGGAGTATGGCAAAATCCCGCATTTACAGAAATAGGGCCACAATACCGCGATTCTCCGGGAATCGCGGCATTTGGCCCCGCCCCTGACTGTAAAATGACGCGTTTGCGTCATTGCGTCACGGGGGGCGGGTCCAAAATGACGCGATTTTGGAGCCCCGCCCCCCGCACGCCCACCTCCTCCACTGAATCTCCCGGAAAGCAATGGGAGAAAGTCGGCAAGTATGGTGTTGCCTGATCAGCCAATTAAGTTAAAGGAACAGAACTGAAGCTTAAAAGGGACTGCACATGCGCAGTACCTCATAATAATGGACGGACACGGTTCCTAGCCACCTTAGAAGTAGCACTCACAGTCCAGAGCTACTGGTGGTCTCTGTCATGCTTCACTGTCCCTGCTTTACCTTCAGCAGCAGACGGATTTGACTGTGTCTTTACCCGCTTGGTGTATCCTCTTCCTGATCCTGCTATACATTTGGACAGTATACGGGCCTCTGGCGGTGGGATGCACACACACTTTCCCCTCCACATTGGACACACGCACACCTTTGTTCCGACAAAATTGACTCGCGGAGACATGTCAGATTTTTATGCTGAGCATATCAGCAAGGTCCCCTGCAGTGATTGGCCTTAAGAAGTTTTGTGGGGACATCAGTTTTTGTCCCCACTAAGACTTAGATCACCACAGTGTTGGTGTGTAAACAGGTCAATGTACCCACAAGCATATGAATGCAAGTACACACACAGACACACACACACACACACACAGACACACACACACACACACACACGCACACACACACACGCACACACAGACACACACACACACACACACACATGCACACAGAAACACACAGACACACACACACACAGACACAAACACACACATACACACACACGCACACACAGACACACACACAGACACAAACACACAGACACACGCACACACAGACACACACACAGACACAAACACACATACACACACACACACACACACACACACACACACAAAACACCTCCGTATCACTGTATCTTTCTATCTTCCCAGTCCTGACATCATCCTATATTTATTAAATAAAAGAATGGGAATGATTCATACCTATTTCAGTACATGCTTGAAGATGTAACCTGTGTAAATATGTGTAAAGTGAGCAGTGTTCCTCCCATGTACCCCGTCACCCGAATCTTGAGCCTCTGAGGCCTTTACATGTAGTGCACCTGTGAAAATGATAGTAAAATAAACACAAACACAATGTGTGGGTAAAATCCTTTATTTAAAACAAAACCTCTCCCCACACACCCTCATTCACCACCTAATTGCTCACCTAAGTCCTGGGGCATCCTCTGCTTCCTTGCAAACCATTGGGAAAAAATAAAACAACCTATTGAGCAATGAAGACTGGCTCCTAGATGAGACACAACTGATAGGCTGCGCTGCTGTCAGATCCTAATCAATATAGAGCAGCTGTGCTCTGATTGGACACTGCTGCTGAGCTCTGATTGGTCACTCACAGCTGCACTGTGATTGGTCACAGTGGCTGCGCTGTGATTAGTCACAGCAACTTCACTCTGATTGGTCACTGCAGCGACACTCTGATTGGTCACAGCGATTTCGCTCTGATTGATAGCAGCAGCTTTGCTCTGATTGGTCACTGTGGCTTCACTCTGATTGGTCAAAGAGACTTCACTCATATTGGTCACAGCGACTTTGCTCTTATAGGTCAGATCGGTGTCGTTCTGATTGGGTACAGTCCCTTCTCTCTGATTGGTTAGAGCACAGGATAGACACTGTATTGGTTGGTAGCGGTGTGACCGCACATGGAGTCTCACGACTAACCGCAAAGAACTAAAATTGTATCAATAAAGTCCAGTAATTGTCATAATAAACGAATGTATGTATTTATAAATATAATCACGTATAAAGAAAAATAACACACAATAGTAACCGGGATAATAATGACACATCCAGATACTGACATTATACTTGTAAACAGGAGTTGTTTTATGAAAGGGTCTCGTTAATGTTTTACACATTCTCAATCTGTGACTCAGTATAAAGTACAAAGCGATTCACATGTATATATCTGGGGATGATTGGGTTAAAGTAGAATCATAGATCGTAGAACGCACGTACACAATGCTGTACACTTGGCCGGGCTTCTTTTAAAAAGGTTTATTCAACAGTGACTTGATACACAGCTGTCAGAAGTGACAAAATACTTGTCCTGACCTGTTCTGGGCCCTAAGATTATCCTCCCCGATTACACAGCTCCTTTCTTAATAGAACAATAAAGACGCGATATCTCTGCGCTTCAATAAACCGTCTCTGGTTCTTAATGAAACGTCAAATCCCCACTCCCTGCTCCCTAAAGGTGACGCATTGTGTGTGTACAGAAACTGCATTACACAACCTCTGATTTATCAGCTGGTCACATTGTCCACGCAACAGACTTCAGTAAAAATATATCAACTGACCACAGACAGGGGCTTTGTGTCACTACACTGGTTTGCTGAATGAAAGTTCTTTTGCATTCACAATATTTATATGACAAGTTGATAATGAAGCAAATTGCTGATGTTATCTACCAGCCCCGACCACCAGAACTGTGATCACCGTATATTAGGGATATTGTCACAGAGTACAGTGCACCATATCTTGCATGTGCCCAGAGCGGGGGAGCACCATGCAGAGTTGTGTGATTCTGGCACTTACACCAGCCCCCGCCTGTAGAGGCGGGACAGGGGCATTCAGACATAGGGCAGTAAGCGGACAGACACAGATAGACCGTTATGTAGGTGGTCAGAGGCAGATGATGATGATGATGACGGTCTCCGCCAGCAGTGCCAATAACCTGCTGTCCCTGAGAAGTGATCACCTGATCATCGCAGTCTTTTCTCAGTTTTGAAGGCTGCGATGATCCTCTCTTTTTTTTTCCTTTTTTGTTAGTGCGCATGCGCCAACCAAAAACTTGGTGCATGCGCACTAACATCTTGGAAGGCAAACGGTACGATAAGTGACAGGGAGTGATCACATGATCCCTCCACACATACGCTGTCCAGCTCTGCTCTTCAGAGCAGAGCTGACAGCTGCGAAAGTTTTCAGACATGTTAATGTACGCCAGCTTCAGATGGCTCCAGCTTCAGATGGCTCCAGCTTCAGATGGCTCCAGCTTTAGATGGCTCCAGCTTCAGATGGCTGCAGCTTCAGATGGCTCCAGCTTCAGATGGCTCCAGCTTCAGATGGCTCCAGCTTTAGATGGCTCCAGCTTCAGATGGCTCCAGCTTCAGATGGCGCCAGCTTCAGATGGCGTACATTAACATGTAGAAAAGAGAAACATTTCTCTATGAAGACTTTCATATATAGCGTTACTGAGCACTCCCCATACACTGTTATGTCTGAGATATCTGCTGCGATGCTTCAATAATACATAGTATTTTCACGGTAACCCCCGAAAACAACAGTTTTCATGGGTCTTACACAGGGGGTATGTTTGATAAATAGGCCCCATAATGCTTTTGTGTCCGTGTTCAAGAAAAACTATTTTATTTTTATTTTTCGACCCAATAGAGGGAGTTGTTCATGTTGTATTAGAGGTTTCTAAAGTTTATTGACGTCTAATTGCAAATGCATTTGTTGCCCAAAGTGTGACATAAAATCTTCTGTGTCCTTGCTGTATACTGGGGTCATGTGTTACTGCTGCGTCTGGTGTGGGTATAAGGTGTGTACGGCTCGCTAGATGGCTGTAAATAAACTATTTTTACATCCAGATGTTTTTTAGCATCATTTACACCCAAACAACTCTGCTTCAAATAACTTTTACTGGTGAGGAGCAATAGCAAGTGGACTTAACCTTAATTTTCAGTTGACCCTGCTCTCATCATGCTACCTTCAGTGATCTGGTACGGCAATGGGTTCAGCTATAGCCCCTTCTTTTGCTAGTCAATATATGTATAATTTTGAGTTTGCAAACATCACAAATCAACCAAGCATGTTTTTATTATAACTTTTATAATATCGATTACTGTTTTCTGATGGTTCAATGTATGGTTCTTTTACATGTTGGCCAGTCCAATCAAGTCGAAACTGGTTTGAAATTTTGAGCAGAATAATTTTTGAATATTATTATGTACTACTAGTAAAATCTTATTGGTAATCATGTGTTCTGTAAAGAGATCAGAAAGCACCCAGAGGATACCCACGCAAACACGGGGAGAACATACAAACTCCGCACAGATAAGGCCATGGTCGGGAATCAAACTCATGACCTCAGTACTGTGAGACAGAAGCACTAACCACTAAGCCATCGTCAGGTGTGAAATTATAGACCTGTGACCTTGACTTCTGTTGTGGGTAAATTATTTGAATGTTCTGGGTGATTTGACCAGGGTAATTGGGTAATTCTGAAATGTAATAATATATTGTAGATAATAATTTAACGTTGAATGGTGAGCATAAGCTATTGCTATATGACTTATTTTGTGGCATTTTTCCAGCTTTGTGAATCAGACAAAAAATAAAACATATTTACAGATCAGCTTTTTCTTTATTGTCTACAATTATGTTTCCTGCTGTTACCATTTAGTGTCCAACATTTTATTTCTCTTTGTATCTCTGTATGTAGACATGTGAAAAGCATGTTTGCAGTTTCATCGTTGGTAACTTTCTACATATTAGATTAAATTATAAAATGATCAGAATGTTCAACTGCGCTTCATCCTCTAACTGCAGCTCAACTAACACATAGATCAAAACAAAAAACTAAAAGACACTTGTCCTGCGCTCCTCCAGATATGGGAACAGGGGATGGGGTGCAGCCGTTTATCCCTTGGGGTTGGCTACATCCCCCCACATTATAATGCAATACCTTGGATAGGGACAGGTGCAATTGGGTAGGATAATAAAAAGGGGAGGGAATAAAACCTGTGCCTAATTATTACATATATGTGTCCCTACATATACTTCTAAATAAGAGGGTATAACAAGACATTCATAATAAGCAAATCTAAAACAAATAACTAAATCTCAATATTATTATAAATGCCAGAGCATAACCGATTGTTACATTTCTAATGTTGTTGTTTAAAACAATGTCCAGATTCTCTTGCTGGAGTGTTCCTTGATTCCCCTTGGTTTCTCCGTTGTATCTCATGCAACAAAATAGAAAGATAAAGGCACCAATGGTGTTATAAAGCTAAAACATTTATTCCAAAAATGGCTAAAAACAACTTACAATTTGTCAGTAATGAAATGCATATAGCGGTTTCTTTGTTGTTCCTCCGGCTTGGACGCTCTCGTTATGGGACGGGGTTAGGTCACGCTTTCCCCTTAGCAGATCGTCAGCTATTTTCTCACACTCGGGAATCTACACGCTAATTGTTCATTGACACTATATAAGAAGTGAAAGATCGCTCATTGGTCATCCTCTGATGGAATCAAATGACGAAACGCGTTAGTTCCAATGAGGGCAAAGGACTGTAACTAAGCAACAAAAATAGAGAAGCGACTGAGGCGCCGAGTGTGTGAAAACAGCTGGCGATCTGCTAAGGGGAAAACGTGACCTAACCCCCAAATTTACCGTAGAAATTTAGACTGTAAGCCCCATTGGGGCAGGGACTGATGTGAGTGAGTTCTCTGTACAGAGCTGCAGAATTAGTGGCGCTATATAAATAAATGATGATGATGATGATGGTACAATGTACCTCTCGTACAATTTATCCTTCTGGTATTTTTCTTACAAGATAAATTCTTTGTGATGAGGTTTTGGAAGAGCTGCCAGAGGAATATATTTCTATCTTTCTTCAGCTGTAACTTCAATAAAGGTGATATTTCTTCACAATGGTATTGCCACCGAATTAAAGTACTGGAGGTTACCTGCTGGTATTGGCGCTGTTCGAGAGAGAGGTGAGGAGTCTGACACGCCTCTGGTCTTTACCAGGGACCCTCGCAAGGGGATTTGAAATTCGCTGTGGGAGACGGGCAGGTCGCAGTCCTCAAACTGAGCCAGCAGTGAGGTAACGGAGTGTAGAGGGCATCAGACAGGCCGGTTTGGTAACGTTTGGACAGCGAAGATGCACCAGGGAAATTCAGAAGAATGTCTTGAGGGAAGCCTGGTCAACACGGGTCGGTCAGCATGGTACACAAGAAGATCTAATAGAGTCGTCACAACAGCCGGGTCAAACAATGGATCAATACACAAGCAATAGAAAATAATTCTGAATCTGGGGGGCACAGTACTCTGGCACCATACCTCTTTAAATAGTCCGTGGAGCCTGTAGATTAGTGCCGGTGGCACAACGTCAGGGGACGCCGCCCAAGCTTACTGTAGCGTCCTGCTGCCCAGCAACGGGGCACAAATGCACTGAAGCCCACAGTGAAGCTGGAAGAGTTGCATCTGGTTCCTAAGTGACCAGGTGCGTCCGAGCGGCCAGAAGGTGGCCAACGCTGAATGGAAGAGGGGCTGACAGGTATCGTACTTAGTTTAAAAGACAAGTGATAAATCTAGTGTAGTGTGACAAGGCTGAAAAAAACACTTTATTATAGAGAAATTATCTTTAAAATCCAGGATAAAAGCAATACATAATAGAGTATGGGTTCTCCTACTAGATGTATATGACAAGGGTCACAGAAGATAGATCTTTAAATGCCTGAGTATCTGCTGGACCAAAGTGCAGATGGTCAGAAAGATGCCCATCTCTGGTCAGTAATAGCTCCAGCCAACGCGTTTCAACCAGTGGGTCTTTTTCAAGGTGAGTCATACAAAGTGGATGCGCCAAGTATTTATACTACCTGATTGCCAATCATGTGATGTAATCCACCAATAGAAACAAAGATCTTTGTGTCTTTGACATCTATATCTCCTGACCAATCACATCAAAGCATGGAAGAGCACCGTGATGTAATGGGCAATGTGCTGGGTGCGGCGCAGTGCAGCAGGGTGTCGGAGTATGTTTCTGCCCCTTGGTGACATGAAGCTCTGGCATTTTCACTCTGAGCCAAGGTCGTGGTTTCTAGATGCACAGAACTAATTTGGGTGATGGGCCTTCCCTTATCTACAACCATAAAGTCACAATTATGTCTCAGACACAGCGTCAAAAATGTCATCTGGTCTCAGTGCCTCTGGTATCTCAATGCCCTGCAATCATTGGACACTGGGCGTTACGTAGCGCTGGGCGCTGCTTGGCAGACAGGTGGAAAAGCTTTTTATGCTGCCCACAGGCCATGTGTTTAATACCATCCTGAAGATGGCATGACAGTGAGGTGACTTAATATGATACAGATAAACCACAAATCCACAGTTACATTATTGCTATTACTAATTACTATTTCAAATGTCCCAAATAGAAAGTTTTACAAGTGAGACACCGTTAGTTTCTGAGCCTATTAATGAGTCACCCTGTGCTCTGAGCACAAAGCTCTTTTAGGAAAATATCAGGAAAACTCAGATTTTTAGGCCACGCAGCCCTGTAGAAGGGGAACCACAGAGCACGAGCGCACGTGGGAGACTTCATGCAGATGGGGGATAAAACTAGGAGGAAAATAAGATTCCAAACTCTGTTCTGTTGTAATTGAGCTCCCAGCAGCACTCGCCATCCGGGCAGATTGTCACACTGGGCTCAGGTTTGTCCTTTTATACAGTTTTCACCTTGAGGTGTAATACATTTTAAATTGTTTTGGTTTTTGTTGTGATTTTTGGCAGAGGTAATAATAATCCTGTTGTGGATTACATCTAAACAGCTTAAACTGCCCAGTCTCCAGCTACATCTCAGAGATCTTTAACTGTGGTTAATATTTAATCTCTGTTATAAGATGTACAGAGTGTTCTATAACTCTCCCTTTACATTGTGATCAGTTACACAAGGATCTCATATATAAATACCTGGTGATATCTCATCTTGTAATTATATAACCTGTCCCAGAGTCTCTGAGCCATACACATCCGCTGAATATACATATATATATATATATTATATGCAGTACAGCTAGCTAAGAAAATCTACGATGATAACTACTGCAGCTCCATCGTGTGGGACAATTAATGCAAAATTATTGCATTTGGTTTTGGTTTGTTCGTAAATCTAAGTTTAGGTATAAACGGTTACCCCTTTGATGACTGATATTACGTTGCCCTTATAACTTACTACCTACCACTCCTGTGTCACTGTCGGCTACACTTACCTTCCTACTGGCCTGGGTATGACATGGTTTGTGTTACCCCACTCATCATCATCATCATCATTTATTTATATAGCGCCACTAATTCCGCAGCGCTGTACAGAGAACTCATTCACATCAGTCCCTGCCCCATTGGAGCTTACAGTCTAAATTCCCTACTATAGACACACAGACACACACAGACAGACGGAGAGAGAGAGACTGGGGTGGAGACGCTCCCAGCAGGACGGAGCAGGTGCACCAGTAAATAAAGGGACGGACAATGGGCATTTGAGGGGTATTGCAGGGAAGAAGGGACCTTTTAGGGCTGCTGTTTGCTGTGTGACAGGTTCATTGGCCATTTCCGATTCGCAGAAGGATTCAGTTTTGTTCCAGATCACAGCTGGACGATCTTGTCCGATATCTTTAATCAACTTTGTTTTGCACCTCAATGTTGTTGTCTGTATCTCATAATTTGTTTAAGTCATCAATGAAACTAAACTGAGAAGTATTTTATTAGTATTTAATGAAAGGAGTAAAACTAAGGTGTCATTGGACTTTTGACGCTTACACTTTGCTCACTAGTGCCCTGGAAATGTCTCCAGCACTCCTCACACCTAGGAGCTCCTAGAGTCCATGGAGACATCTCCAGTGAGTGTAGTGTAGGTGCGCACCTTACTGTGCGTTGTGCGGAGCATTCAGGAAAACTGATGATTCTAACGCGTTTCACAGTATGCAGCAGTAGCCTCCGATGCCAGGAGCTGTGTTATAACTACTTAATGTTTGGAAATCACTGCTTCTGTTACTACAGCGCCTGCCACTAGCAGCAGCTTCCTGCCCATAGTCACATGGGGAGAATGGACATATTAGAGGAAGTCCCCCTCCACTACACTGGCAGCAGCCATCTTTCTTTTCACACTAACAGGAAGCTGCATCAGTCTCCTTTTTATTAGGTGGACTAGAGGTGCTGCCGCAAAGGAAAGGGAGGAAACATTATAAAAATGGTAAGAAAGGTCTCTTATTGCGGGAATCTTTCCTTTCAATTCTCTTTTACTGCCCCCCCCCTACCCCCCCTCTATCCCTCCCTCCCCCCTACTCTTTTTCCCTCTTCTTCCTTATTGTTTGAAATGTAATTATATAACATCATTGCGGTTTATTTCCAGCACAAAGCAAACGTCACAATGTACGGGCGCCCTCAGGACATGGTCGGGACATTGCTTTCTGCCTCATTCCTATCTATGTAATATTGTTACCAGATTCCTGTTGAAGGAATCTCTGTTCATTTGTCCACGATGTTATTAATAAACAGTATTTGGAAGAAAAAAAAAAGGGTAAGAAACAAATTTTGGGAAAAGTAACTAACTTACGTTCATCAGATAAACATACTTGTGATGATAGGTTCACTTTAATATCTGCTTTTAAATAAATATATTTTTGCAAAAACTAATGTAGGTGAAAATAGGATAACACAATAATATCTCACACTGCTTACTGTCACCCCATTGTTGTTTGCCCCTCAGGGCTTCGAAGATTCTAAACCAGGGGTAGTCAGTCTCTAGCTGGTGTGAAACTACAAGTCCCAGCAGGCATTGTCAGTCACACAAATTGACTTCGCATTGTAGAAACTGTAATACCTAAAGGGTCATTCTCTTATTCTCATCAGTCATCATCATCTATTTATATAGTGTCACTAATTCCGCAGCGCTGTACAGAGAACACACTCACATCAGTCTCTGCCTCATTGGAGCTTACAGTCTAAATTCCCTAACACAGACGCAGACAGACACACACAGACTAGGGTCAATTTGTTAGCAGCCAATTAACCTACCAGTATGTTTTTAGAGTGTGGGAGGAAATCGGAGCACCCAGACGAAACCCACGCAAACATGGGGAGAACATACAAACGCCACACAGATAAGGCCATGGTCGGGAATTGCACTCATGATCCCAGTGCTGTGAGGCAGAAGTGCTAACCACTGAGCCACTGTGCAGAGGAAAATGTGTCCGCACGATATTGTGTAGCGGTGTGTACAGTGTTATACACCTGCAGTAATCAGGAATACAACCTGATTCGTCCTGGAGACACTAGTTCTGTCTATCAGTAGGATTGTTTGGACATAAATGGGAGAAACAGGAAAGTTTTAAAAGAAGGTTAGTTACTAATACTACAGATTTGGGGAGTTAATGGTTAATAACACCAGTCCATGACTGGCAATGCTGGGACTTGTAGTTCTACAACAGCATGCAGTGAGTTCTGTAGAGTATCTTGCACAGCGGGGGTGTGCGCTAATGCAGAGTTGTGTGATTCTGGCACTTACGCCAACCTGCACCTGCAGAGGCGGGACGGGGAAGGGGCTAATGTAGGACCAGCACATCAAGGGGAAGGGGTGTTTGTGAAATTGTGCACAGATGCAGACTGGGACACACACCCGAGGAAGATGTAAATAGCAGATGATAATGACTGTTGTCGCCACTAGCGAGCTGCTGTGATTAGTTGTTGGTACCACTGACGCTGATTGGTGCTTTTGTCCTGACTTGTGCAGATATTATGGTGTTATGTGCGTGTGTAAATAATTATTATTTTTTTAATACGAGATGGGGAGCTTTTTCTGCTGTGTTAGAGGTTTATTAAGTTTTATTTATGCCTAATAGCGAATGTGTTTGTTGCAAATTAAATAAAAAAGTGTAAGCGTAAGTGGGGCGTAAGTGTACGTGACGTGTGCCAACCACAAGCTAGGTGCATATGGTGCTGGTGCCAACCGCAAGCTAGGTGCATATGGTGCTGGTGCCAACCGCAAGCTAGGTGCATATGGTGCTGGTGCCAACCGCAAGCTAGGTGAATATAGTGCTGGTGCCAACCGCAAGCTAGGTGCATATGGTGCTGGTGCCAACGGCAAGCTAGGTGCATATAGTGCTGGTGCCAACCGCAAGCTAGGTGCATATGGTGCTGGTGCCAACCGCAAGCTAGGTGCATATAGTGCTGGTGCCAACCGCAAGCTAGGTGCATATAGTGCTGGTGCCAACCACAAGCTAGGTGCATATGGTGCTGGTGCCAACCGCAAGCTAGGTGCATATAGTGCTGGTGCCAACCGCAAGCTAGGTGCATATGGTGCTGGTGCCAACCGCAAGCTAGGTGAATATAGTGCTGGTGCCAACCGCAAGCTAGGTGCATATGGTGCTGGTGCCAACGGCAAGCTAGGTGCATATAGTGTTGGTGCCAACCGCAAGCTAGGTGCATATGGTGCTGGTGCCAACCGCAAGCTAGGTGCATATGGTGCTGGTGCCAACCGCAAGCTAGGTGAATATAGTGCTGGTGCCAACCGCAAGCTAGGTGCATATAGTGCTGGTGCCAACCGCAAGCTAGGTGCATATGGTGCTGGTGCCAACCGCAAGTTAGGTGCATATGGTGCTGGTGCCAACCGCATTGTTGCAGTTTCGCATATGTCCACAGTTGCGGCTTGTTCAGTGAACGCAATTTGTGCTGGTGATTTGGGGTAAAATTGCCACCAAGCCCCTATATATTTGATGCAACTGATATAATGGATACCATACTATTACACAATGAACACATAAGCCTTTGTAGCTCAACTGAAATTCCGCTCATAGTTTAGAAGCAAGAAGGAGAGTGTTCAGCTTCCAGCATAATTTATTTAATTCAAGTTAGGACATGCCTCTATTAAACAGACTCTTTATCCATTGAAGCGGACTGGCGACACATTATTGTCAGGTAAACACAAATCTGTTTTCATGTTGGTCCCTTTCCCTGAAACGGTCACGCAGGACTCTTCTCCCAAGAGTCGTGTTTGAGGTACATTATCTCCGAGGTAATATTATGTACTTTGCTGCCTGTCTGCCGGAGGTCAGAGACCCTGGAGAGGTCTCAGGGCAGTCAGAGTCAGTGACTAAGGTGCAGTTGTAGAATATACAAGTCTGTGCATCTGTTTTTAGTGCTGGACATATCACATGATCTTGGTTAAACACCACGCACATTCCATGTCACATGGGGATGTCATATTCAAAAATAGATCCCCAATACTCGCACCTATGTACCACAAGTATTGTCACCTCCTGAGTGTCATTAGTCTGGTAGGGAGTACAAATGTTGCCTACGTTGGTACAAAGGGTACACAATCTTACTCCCATGCCCACAAGTTCTAGTAACATACAGACAGGGCAATGGTCTTAATCCCGTTGGTGTCATGTGCACACAAGACAATTACGTACGACCTTAGTGACGCTTCCAACAGATGAGAATGGGGGTCTAACCTCCCTCAAATTACTGACACACGACTGTTTTTAATGTAGATGTGATATGGGTCACTGCGTTTGTCCACCTTCTTAGACCTCGTGTATCCGAGTATTAAACTCCCCACAGTCACAGCAAAGAGAAACATCACAAAGACGATGAAGATGTAGGCGTTGTCATCTTTGTTGGGTTTGTCCAGTTTGGCGCTTGTCTCATTGAGCTGTGGATTCGGCTGGTACGGTGGACTGTTTAGTGTCTTGTTTATGGCCTGGAGAACAGTGTTGAGGTTTTCTAGCAGTCTTTCCATTGGTCTGGAGGTCTCCATGCTGATAATCACATTGACAGATGGAGATCACACTTCAATCTTCATAGCTCAGTGGAATCTGGAGACAAAGTAAAGAGTTACTGACAGTTCATAACTTATTTATTTAACACTGACAGATTGTTACAAGTATCCACCTAATATGTGCAAATTTTGTTGCGTGAACAGAGAGGCTTTGGAACACTCCTCTCCTCACCATGCTTGTTCTCAGCACAATCCCCCCTCCCCACTCTCCTCTCTCTGCCATCATGTACATACAGAGAGGGCTCTGGATCAGAGGTCATGTGATCTCTATTTGGGAACAAGCTTGAGTGCTGAAATACAAATACCTTGTAGTGACGGCCTTATTAATATCTCACAGAGAGAGATTTTGCCATATCTACCAACATTTAAAAAAGTAAAGTCAGCACAAAGCCCTTCCCATGATCAACCCAAACACACCCCAGAAAGAGACAGCTGCTTCATGTAGGAAATTTGAGGGCAGCAAATTTAATAATGTCTTTTTTGTTGTTATAGTTACATTAGTGGTTTCCTCTGTGTCGCTGTCCACCAGGGTTGAGAAGTTCAGCAGCAGAATTCCAAGATAGGCAGAGATGAGGGTCTCACCTCACCTTGTGTCCTGGCCCCCAACCCGCTTCCTTCCCTGGTCTGCCAGCCACAGTGCTCCTTTATCACTGGCTGCAGGAGGAAGTGCAGGGTGACACCAGTTATCTGCTCTTCCTCCTGCATTAGTGTAAGATTCCGTAGTACCTATACTCTGACTGTGACTAGGTCCCACCTAGTAATTATGTGTCTGTGTGGTACCATCTAGTATTGAAGCCCCTAGAGCAGCCTGAGGGGCCCTACAGCACCTCTAGATATATTGAGAAATTCATTGGAAGAGCTTTTCTCAAATATTACCACAGTTGTTAACAGACACAAATATTTTCACATCAATACACCAGGGAGTAAATGTATGAAGCTCCGGGTTCTTCAACACCCGCGAGTTCGGCGTCTTCGGCGCTTAAATTTAAAGCGGCGCTGCCTTGTAAAGGGAAGTTTCCCTTTACAAGGCAGCGCCGCTTTAAAGTTAAGTGCCGAAGACGCCGAACTCGCGGGTGTTAAAGGACCCGGAGCTTCATACATTTACCCCCAGTTGTTCTTCAGAATAATTGCACAATTACATTAGGAATTAACTTTACAACAATAAAAATATGTCACACTGCAAATAAATGGGTAAATGTGGCGTCTTCTCCGCTAACCTCAAATCTCCATGGCCCGAGGATAAGAAGAGAACAAAGAGGCCTGTCACTGAGCTGATTGTGTCTGTGAGAACGTGATCAGTCTTCACATAGTCTAGTATTGTATTTCTACACTTCAGGGAACCTCTTCATCAAACAGTCTTCTCAGGAGAAGACTGTGCCCATGTTAGGAGGTGCTCTCACTAACGGGCACCGAACAACCAGGAGAGGAGGAGAGGAGGAGCCTCATGCAGTATTATACGAGAGACTCAGAGAGAATGACACCAGATGTAGGAGGCCTGCAGTACACCATATTACACCAGATGTAGGAGGCCTGCAGTACACCATATTACACCAGATGTAGGAGGCCTGCAGTACACCATATTACACCAGATGTTGGAGACTTGCAGTACACCATATTACACCAGATGTAGGAGCCATATTACACCAGATGTAGGAGGCCTGCAGTACACCATATTACACCAGATGTAGGAGGCCTGCAGTACACCATATTACACCAGATGTAGGAGGCCTGCAGTACACCATATTACACCAGATGTAGGAGGCCTGCAGTACACCATATTACACCAGATGTAGGAGGCCTGCAGTACACCATATTACACCAGATGTAGGAGGCCTGCAGTACACCATATTACACCAGATGTAGGAGGCCTGCAGTACACCATATTACACCAGATGTAGGAGGCCTGCAGTACACCATATTACACCAGATGTAGGAGGCCTGCAGTACACCATATTACACCAGATGTAGGAGGCCTGCAGTACACCATATTACACCAGATGTAGGAGGCCTGCAGTACACCATATTACACCAGATGTAGGAGGCCTGCAGTACACCATATTACACATGATAGAATCAAGGAAGGATTCTAAAAGTGTAATGCAAGGAAAACGGGGAGATACTAAGGGCTAGATTTACTAACACTTCTAAAAAGGTAAAGTGAAGATGTTGCCCATGGCAACCAATCAGATTCTAGAGTGTGCTATATAAATGATAGCTAGAATCTGATTGGTTAGCTATGGGCATGTAATATCATCCATACATACTGAATGAGATCATGGCTGGTAATTACACACAACATGTAGAAGAAGAGAAGTAGCACTGTGCATCAGACCAGATATACTGAACATAACCAGAAAGTGGTGATTTCGCTCTGTATGAGAAGTGTTACGTTACTGCTATCCAAATATACACAGCTGGATATAAGTCCCATTTGTAAGCGCAAAAAGCACCTTGTAGAACGCCATATGCACAGCAGAATAAATAACGTCTCAGTCTGCTATCATGACAGTGAGATCCCCGTTATTGCCGGCTCTGGGCATGTGGGTTTTGCCAAGGCCGGGTTCTATATAAGGAGAAGAGGATGCCAAGGATACCCATATAGAGGTAGGTAAGAAATAAAGAGGGTAAAAGTGGGATGTCTAAGGGTGTTTTATTTACATTTTCCCTAGTGCATTACAGGACCCAGGGGCCCTGGGTGTCAGTGCATGCTGGAACTTGTGGTTCACCAAATGCCAGTATAGTACTACAAGCATCAGCATGCCCAAACACTTAATGGTGGCCTAGGCTGGAACCTGTAATGCACATGGACAAAATGGTTTATTAAACCCATTGTTTTACAATGATCCCACAGCTCCAGGGGTGTGGGAATGCGTGGGGCACGAAATAGCGAAATTGAAAATTGCGACAAAACGTAGAGTGACATTAAAATGGCGATTCTTGTAATCCCGACAAGTACAGAATAAAGACTTACTGAGATAGATACAGACAACATTTCTGGCAACTCACTATAAACGCTGATTAGAAGAATCAACATTTTAATGTCGTTTTAAGTGTTGTTACAATGTGTCATAGTCTCAATAATTACAACCAAGTGGCTGGTTAAACACAGGGGGCTGCTCCTAGCGAAACAAGTCCTGTGTTGACGTCCTAGGGTTGGTTTGGCATTATGGCAAGGGGACCCCACGCTCTGGGTGTCCCTGGTATAGTGCCACCAGCCCTGACTGGCATAGCATAGAGTTGTTAATGGTCAATTCGGGAGGACCCAATGATTTTTGTCACCCTGATTTTGGCAGTACCAGCCTAGGCTGGCAGCACTAGGGCTGGTGAAGCATTTTTAGGGGGACACAACATACTATTATTTTTTTTAATGTTTTATTCAACAGCCTTACGGCCCAGCATAGGATATGCTTAAGGAGCTTATCTTATAATTCACAACTATCAGACAGAACACAGTCCTGTGCACTTGGTCAGGTTCAGGGCTCAGGGCCATTGTTAGGGGCTGGCTGGCTGGTTTTAGCCCAGGGGTTCAGTAACATATAAGGATCATTATCCCAGTGACCCAGCTCAAGGTAGCCCACTATGTGCCCGACCAGGTAAGTAGATGCCCCATTGCTCACAATGAGAGTCACACAAGAAGTCTGTCTCTGCGATCATTTCTCTTCCTGTACAAGTTTGTCACATGGAGCAGTGAGTGAAGCCCCTGATCTCCCTCTCTCCAGCCCTACGTCACTGGAGGACAGTAACAGGACGTACATTCAGTTTTACTAAAGTATATTAAAGGGCAGCTTTGTTACCCAGTATTTGTGGTTCCAGATATCCAGGCACGAGTGAGAAGTAGTCTAAGGGTGGTAACCCACCTAGTTACCCCAGGTCAGGGTAAGACACACATGCACCAAAAATATACATGTGCACCAAAAAAGACTTTGGACCTCATTTAGAGTCGGAAGCAAAGTGCGTTTTAGGCACATCCAACAAAAAAACACTATCACGCATGTGCAGAAAGCACCAAATCCGCCTGCATCTTGGACGCAATTAACACTTGTGACAGCTTGCGACTCACTACGAGAGAATGGGAGGAACGCGGAATTGTGAAGGCGTGACCCTGTAAATACATCCTAGTCGCAGTGAGGCGCAGACGCAACACACGTCAAAACAGGGCTAAGGCTGTGCGGCAGGAATTAGGTGGCGCAAGCGTTAGCTAGATGCAGGAACTGCTCGCAGCTCCATAGGGTATTAAGAGTGGGATGCAACTGGGGTTGCTTGCCCCTTGTAATACCCTACCAAGCTACGGCACACTCCCACTCCTACACTTCTTACACGGACTTTGCGTCCGACTCTAAATGAGGTCCTTTGTGTCCTGCTGATCTGTGTCCCCTGATGTCTGCAGAGGAGGAACAGGTAGGTGTAGAACTACAGTTTATGTCACTGGGACACCATTAGATGAGGACACATCTGCAGACACACATGTAGAAAGCTGCATCAATATACAATGATGATCGTCAGCTGCTTCTGATTGGTTGATTAGGTGCTGACTCCTCCAGCTGATATATTATATTATATCTACCCGTCTTCTATTTATATTACTTGTTATTTCCATTTAAGCTGCAGGATTGGATTTATAAAGGGGAAAACAACAGATGTTTGTATTTAATTTCTATTTTGTATTTGTGTTTGTATTCAATTACATTTTATATGGAGCAAGTGATATTTGCTTTTATTAATGATACTATTTAGACAATATTCATTCTTGTGTATAATCCACTTCATTATATTAGTATTATTTTATGTACTATAGTGTAGTGCACTTTACACTACTAACACTGTGAAGGCACAGGTCTCCGCTCCCTCTCCACTACCTATATGCTACCTCTCTGCTATCCCACCGCTACCTATATGCTATCTCTCTGCTTCCTCTCCACTACCTCTCCGCTATCTCTCAGCTACTTCTACCCTATCTCTCCACTATCTCTGTGTTACTTCTCCTCTGTCTGTACACTATCTCTCTCCACTCTCTCTCTGCTACCTCTCTGGGCAGCACGGTGCCTCAGTGGTTAGCACTTCTGCCTCACAGCACTGGGGTCATGAGTTCAATTCCTAACCATGGCCTTATCTGTGAGGAGTTTGTATGTTCTCCCCGTGTTTGCCTGGGTTTCCCTGGCGTGCTCCGGTTTCCTCCCACACTCCAAAAACATACTGGTAGGTTAATTGGCTGCTATTAAATTGCCCTTAGTCTCTCTCGGTCTGTCTCTGTGTGTGTATGTTAGGGGATTAGACTGTAAGCTCCAATGAGGACTGATGTGAATGAGTTCTCTGTACAGCGCTGTGGAATTAGTGGCGCTATAAAAATAAATTGATGATGATGATGATGCTACCTCTCTGCTATTTATATGCTTTCTCTCAGCTATCTATACGCTACATCTCCTCTATCTCCCCGCTACCTCTACACTATCATGGGAAGAAACTATCACACGTTCTCCAGGAGCAAATACTACTGTTACTGAGTTCGACTGCACATAAATGCGCTTTTATTAGTGTGCACTTTATGCCTACGTACGTTCTGGATGACAATGCGTCCGCCTCAAAATGAGCCCAGGGTGTAAATGTATCAAGCTGCGATTTTGAAAATCCAGCAATTTTCTTGGGAGAGTTGAAACTCACTGATGTATGAAGCTGAGATTTCATGTAAAATCGCCAGAGATGTGTTTCTGTCACAATCGCTATTTAAAAAATGACCAACTATTATGAAGATCTGAGTAAACATCGCAGCTTAATACATCTGCAGATTTGGGGACTAAAATCGCGAATTATCACCCACGATTTGCCATGATTTTTAATCGATGAAAAAATCGGAGCTGGATACATTTTCCCGGGAGTTTGGAAACAGAAAACCAGGACAATGATATGATCTGACATTTGTTGTTTCTAAACAGGAAACAACCACTGTAATGTAGGATTACAGCATCAGGAATCTGATATGTAACAAGTTATGATACAAAATGACAGATTCTCAGTGAGAAGAATGTGAATGTCCTGGACAATTCCTCACACAAGGACTCTGTAATTAATATGTCCTCATTCGTGAGACCAGAAACAATTCAGGTTGTATTTCTCCGTCAGTTGTGTGCGTCAGCTGCAGTAACAATGTGACTTCATATGTAATAGTTCCCATGTTCACATGTAGCAGTTATGTCGTACTCCGGCCGGTCTGATCATAGTGGCATTTTCACTTATTCCCTCTGGCAATACCCAGGATTGTATCAATTTACTGGAGTGGAAACATCTTTAATGCTAGTTATATAATCCATTCCAGGTTATTACAGCTGAAAAATAGGTAGGAAAAGCAGGAGCAGAAGACATTGTGAAATATTTGTGGGTGATATGAGTGGTGTTACGTGAACCATGGTATTGTTACTTCCGCTGTTACAGACCCCAAACCCACAAATACTCTGATGATCTGCCCTGTGCTGTACAGTAACAGTTACTGGGCGATATTACCCGTTACATCAGGGTTAGATAACACTTTATTCTGATAACCCGACCGCCTTGCTCAGTGAGTTAGAGACCACAGAACATTGTACAGACATAGGCTCAACTCTCAGTAATATGATTAAAGTTATTCAGGTAATTTGTGATCACTTAACAAGAAAAACAACATTGGTCTGAATTCCATTAGTTTCCTGTCTATTTTATCAAATCACTTTTATTCATTCATTTTTCCTGCTGCAAATCCCAGTCTGTTCTAGCAGTGTATACTATACAGCGCAGTTATATCCTGCAGTATCACCTATAATATAGCCTCCGCTGCTGGGGGATGGCGAGAAAACAAGGGGCGTATTCAATTGTCAGCGTTAACGCTGCAAAACGAGCGCTCGAAAAATATTACCGTTTATACGGTAATATTGCGCGCGAAAACCGTTAATACGGTAGTTTACCCGCGGAATTTCAGCTCGCTGCTCGGGGAGCTGCGAGCTGAAATTCCGCAACTAATTACCGTATTAACGGTAAGATTTTTCGAGCGCTCGTTTTGCAGCGTTAACGCTGACAATTGAATACGCCCCTAAATGTCATAAACTGTTGGCATTATTTGTTCAGGCAGTATGGGGTTAAAATAATATATAACTGAGTATGAGATGATTTGTAATATATACCAATCTGTGCTTGTCAATGTATACATGGAACAGAGTCATGTTATACATAATCTGCAGACTATCACTATGTATCTGTCAGGGGGTAGATGGAACAGAGCAATGTTCTGCAGATCTCTAGAGAGGTCAGTAATGTAATAATCTGCAGAATATATCACTATGTATCTGTCAGGGGGTAGATGGAACAGAGCAATGTTCTGCAGATCTCTAGAGAGGTCAGTAATGTAATAATCTGCAGTATATATCACTGTGTATCTGTCAGGGGGTAGATGGGACAGAGCAATGTTCTGCAGATCTGTAGAGAGGTCAGTAATGTAATAATCTGCAGAATATATCACTATGTATCTGTCAGGGGGTAGATGGAACAGAGCAATGTTCTGCAGATCTCTAGAGAGGTCAGTAATGTAATAATCTGCAGAATATATCACTATGTATCTGTCAGGGGGTAGATGGAACAGAGCAATGTTCTGCAGATCTCTAGAGAGGTCAGTAATGTAATAATCTGCAGAATATATCACTATGTATCTGTCAGGGGGTAGATGGGACAGAGCAATGTTCTGCAGATCTCTAGAGAGGTCAGTAATGTAATAATCTGCAGAATATATCACTATGTATCTGTCAGGGGGTAGATGTGACAGAGCAATGTTCTGCAGATGTCTAGAGAGGTCAGTAATGTAATAATCTGCAGAATATATCACTATGTATCTGTCAGGGGGTAGATGGGAGAGAGCAATGTTCTGCAGATGTCTAGAGAGGTCAGTAATGTAAGAATCTGCAGAATATATCACTATGTATCTGTCAGGGGGTAGATGGAACAGAGCAATGTTCTGCAGATCTCTAGAGAGGTCAGTAATGTAATAATCTGCAGAATATATCACTATGTATCTGTCAGGGGGTAGATGGGACAGAGCAATGTTCTGCAGATCTCTAGAGAGGTCAGTAATGTAATAATCTGCAGAATATATCACTATGTATCTGTCAGGGGGAGATGGAACAGAGCAATGTTCTGCAGATCTCTAGAGAGGTCAGTGGTCAGTAAAGTACTGAAAAGCAAATTATCCATAAAAATGGTTAATTGCAACCCATGGAATCATTTCCAGTCCTATCACTGTCATCAGACCAGGCTTTTAGGTTCTTTCAGAATAACTGAGTGAAGAAATATTTGCTGAGGACGGCAGTTTGTAATCTAATCCCACCTGTACATTACAAGTGCTTCAAGGCAGCATTACATGAGATTTGTATTTTTGATTATTCGTTATGTATATATCACTCAAACTCTCTGTACAACCTCATGGGGCGAGGGGATCAGACATTCGATTGTGATTGACAGCTATAGTGCTTTAATAAAATATATTTAATGAAACAATCTACAGTCACATTCCCTTCTTAAAGTTGATATTTGTGTATTGCTCAGATTAAACTTTAATGCATTTCAACATTTCAGTAAAGTTATAAGAACTTGTGTATTCCTTAACATACTGCTTTGTAACAGATAAAACTTTATTATAGGAATCTTAAATATCTGACAACCATCCAATCCGGCTTCTATAGCTGGTAAATGACTGATAAAAATACAGTGATTACAATACAGAAAAACATATTTTGGGGGCAGCTGTGAGAATATTTGTTGCAGGTCTGGAAGAAGTTGAGGTTGATAGTGGTGATATTACTGTCTATGAGAAACCGTATTTCATGTACTCTGGAAATTAACAATAGAAGCGAACAACTGGCTGACAATCCGTCTATGACATCTTGTAAGAGGCAAATTGTGTCGTAAAACATAAATTCACAGATCTGTCATTTCCAGTATCTGCCGCATACTTTTACTACCAACTTTTATTAGAAGTAAACTGTAGGATTGGATCCTGTATCATTATACAAATATGGTACAAATATGAATTATTTCATGAAGAAAAAAGATTTCCATAGTGAATCATCAGTTTGTGTAAATGACATCACATAGCTTACATGTAGAGAACATGCTGACCCTAATGCCCTGTGCAGGATGGAACTTGTAGTTCCACATCAGCCAAAAGCAAAGGGCAGCCTGCTGCTGACCTCTGTATCTTACCTTCATACATTGTCATCCTGGGGAACTGTGTCTCCAGTCCGTGGATGCAGTGAGGGTCCCTGAGGGTCCTTGATGCAGAGATGATGGGGGTGGCCCTGAGGGGAGGTCTGCTCACATCCCCAAGTGTCAGCCCTGTCTCTGGTGACATGAAGTGTGAAGACTCAGACAGAGGACTCCTCTCACTTTTCATTCAGTTACTTTTCTTGCTGCTCCTCCTTTGGCTCTTGTGGCTGCTCCTCCTCTGTCTGTCTTATTCTGCTGAGAAATGTTATGAGGTGATTGAGACATTCTCTCTCTCTCTTTCTCTGCCCACCCTCTCTCTCGCCCCTCACCCACACCCCTTTATTTCCCACCCTCTATCTCCCTGCCCTATCTCTCACCCTCTCTCTCTCTCTCTATATCTCCCATCCTCTCTATTTCTCTCTCCCATTCTCTCCCCACCCTCTCTCCCTCACTAACCCACCATGTCTCTCTCTCTCTCTCTCTCTCCCTCCCTTTTTCTCCCTCTCTCCTTCTCTCTCTCTTACTCTCTCTCTGCCTCTCTCCCTCCACCCTCTCTCCCCCCTCACCCCCTCTCTTTCCCACCCTCTATCTCCCTACTTGTCTCCCTCTCTTTCCCACCCTCTATCTCCCTGCCTCTCTCCCTCTCTCTCCCACCCTCTCCTTTTCTCTCCCTCCACCCTCTCTCCCCCCTCACCCCCTCTCTTTCCCACCCTCTATCTCCCTACTTGTCTCCCTCTCTCTCCCATCTTCTCCCTCTCTCTCCCACCCTCTCCTTTTCTCTCCCTCTCTCTCTCTCTCCCACCCTCTCTCTCTCTCTATCTATCCCCACCCTCTCTCCCTCACTAATCCACCATCTCTCTCTCCTATTCTCTCCCTCTCTTTCCCACCCTCTATCTCCCTGCCTCTCTCCCTCTCTCTCCCACCCTCTCCTTTTCTCTCCCTCTCTCTCTCTCTCCCACCCTCTCTCTCTCTCTATCTATCCCCACCCTCTCTCCCTCACTAATCCACCATCTCTCTCTCCTATTCTCTCCCTCTCTTTCCCACCCTCTCTCTCTTTGCCTCTCTCCCTCAAACCCACCATGTCTCTCTCTCTCCCTCCCTTTCTATCCCTCTCTCCTTTTCTCTCTCTTCCTCCCTCTCCCCCCCCCCTCTTTTTCCCACCCTCTATCTCCCTGCCTCTCTCCCTATCTCTCTTTATCTCCCCACCCTCTCCCTCTCTCTATCTCTCCCACCCTCTCTCTACCTCACCCACCCTATCCTTTTCTCTCCCTCCCTCTTTCTTTGCCTCTCCCACTCTCTCTTTTTATCCTCACCCTCTCTCCCTCACTAATCCACCATCTCTCTCTCTCTCTCCTATTCTCTCCCTCTCTCTTTCCCACCCTCTATCTCCCTGCCTGTCTCCTTCTCTCTCCCACTGTGTCTCTCTCTCTCTCCCACCCTCAATTTTTCTATCCACCCTCTCATTCCCACCCTCTATCTCCCTGCCTCTCTCTCACCCACCCTCTTCTTCTCTCTCCTACCCTCACCCTCTCTCTATCTCTCTCACCCTTTCTATTTCTCTCCCTTGTTCTCTCTTCCTTTCTCTCCCCACCTTCTCTATCTCCCTCCCTTTCTCTCTATTCTCTCCCTCCCTCTCTTTCCTGCCCTCTCTCTCTCTGCCTCTCTACCCACCCTCTCTCTTTCCCCCCTCTCTCCCACCTTCTCTATCTATCTCCCAATCTCTCCCTATCTCCCCCTACCCCTCTCTCTCTCTCTCCCACCCTCTCTATTTTTTCCCCTCGTTCTCTCTCCCTTTCTCTCCTTTTCTGTCCCTCCCTCTTTCTTTCCCTCTCCCACCATCTCTCTCTCTATCCCCACCCTCTCTCCCTCACTAACCAACCATCTCTCTCTCCCTCTCTCTCTACCTTTCTCTCCCTCCCTCCCTCTCTCCCTTTTTCCCACCATCTCTCTCTGCCTCTCTCCCTTCCTCTCTCACCCTCTCTCCTTTTCTCTCCCTCCCTCTCTCCCCCACCCTCTCCCTCTCTCTATCTCTCCAACTCTGTCCCTCTCTCTATCTCTCCCATCCTCTCTATTTCACTCCCTCGTTCTCGCTCCCTTCCACTCCTCACCCTCTCTCTCTATCCCCACCCTCTCTTCCTATTAAACCACCATCTCCCACTCTCTCTCTCTCCCCCTCCCTCCCTGACCTTTTCTCTCCCTCCTTCTCCCATCTTCTCTCTCTCCCCCTAGAATCTCTCTCTTTCTCCCCCCACACCTTTTCTCTCTCTCTCCCACCCTCTCCCTCTCTCTACCTCACCCACCCTCTCTCTCTCCCTCCCTCCCTCCCTGACCATTTCTCTCTCTCCCCCTCACATTACTCTCCGTATCTCTCCCACATTCTGTCTTTCCCCCACCCTCTCTCTTTCTCTCCCTCCCTCTCTCTCTCCATCTCCCTCCCTCACCCATCATCTCCCTCTCTCTCTTCCACCCTCTCTCTTTCTCTCCCTCCCTCTCTCTCTCCATCTCCCTCCCTCACCCATCATCTCCCTCTCTCTCTTCCACCCTCTCTCTTTCTCTCCCTCCCTCTCTCTCTCCATCTCCCTCCCTCACCCATCATCTCCCTCTCTCTCTTCCACCCTCTCTCTTTCTCTCCCTCCCTCTCTCTCTCCATCTCCCTCCCTCACCCATCATCTCCCTCTCTCTCTTCCACCCTCTCTCTTTCTCTCACTATCTCACCCTCTCCCAGACTCTCCCTCTCTCTCTCACACTCTTGCCCTTTCTTTTGCTCTCACTCCTACCCAATCCATCTCTCTCTTTCTCCCGCACTTTCTCTCTCGTGCGCACATGCTCTCTCCCCTTCTCTCTCTTTTCCTATGGCTTTAGTATGTTTAGTAAAATTATTGTTCTTTTAAAATGTTTAACTCTTATGTAACAAGTGTAGTCCTGTATCAAACCCATCTGCCAACATTGACGACTTGGAGGGGTGCAACCAATGCCTTCAGTGGGACCTGTTGGCCTTGGGGTACAGTTAATAGTACACTTTATCAATTGGCTAATGTGGGGGCTGCTGTGTGTACACTACATACACAGGGTGGGGGCTGCTGTGTGTGCACTACATACACAGGGTGGGGGCTGCTGTGTGTACGCTACATACACAGGGTGGGGGCTGCTGTGTGTACGCTACATACACAGGGTGGGGGCTGCTGTGTGTACACTACATACACAGGGTGGGGGCTGCTGTGTGTACACTACATACACAGGGTGGGGGCTGCTGTGTGTACACTACATACACAGGGTGGGGGCTGCTGTGTGTACGCTACATACACATGGTGGGGGCTGCTGTGTGTACGCTACATACACAGGATGGGGGCTGCTGTGTGTACGCTACATACACAGGATGGGGGCTGCTGTGTGTACGCTACATACACAGGGTGGGGGCTGCTGTGTGTACGCTACATACACAGGGTGGGGGCTGCTGTGTGTACACTACATACACAGGGTGGGGGATGCTGTGTGTACTCTACATACACAGGGTGGGGGCTGCTGTGTGTACACTACATACACAGGGTGGGGGATGCTGTGTGTACTCTACATACACAGGGTGGGGGCTGCTGTGTGTACTCTACATACACAGGGTGGGGGCTGCTGTGTGTACACTACATACACAGGGTGGGGGCTGCTGTGTGTACCCTACATACACAGGGTGGGGGCTGCTGTGTGTACGCTACATACACAGGGTGGGGGCTGCTGTGTGTACACTACATACACAGGGTGGGGGCTGCTGTGTGTACACTACATACACAGGGTGGGGGCTGCTGTGTGTACACTACATACACAGGGTGGGGGCTGCTGTGTGTACGCTACATACACATGGTGGGGGCTGCTGTGTGTACGCTACATACACAGGATGGGGGCTGCTGTGTGTACACTACATACACAGGTTGGGGGCTGCTGTGTGTACACTACATACACAGGGTGGGGGCTGCTGTGTGTACACTACATACACAGGGTGGGAGCTGCTGTGTGTACACTACATACACAGGGTGGGGGCTGCTGTGTGTACCCTACATACACAGGGTGGGGGCTGCTGTGTGTACACTACATACACAGGGTGGGGGCTGCTGTGTGTACACTACATACACAGGGTGGGGGCTGCTGTGTGTACGCTACATACACATGGTGGGGGCTGCTGTGTGTACGCTACATACACAGGATGGGGGCTGCTGTGTGTACACTACATACACAGGGTGGGGGCTGCTGTGTGTACACTACATACACAGGGTGGGGGCTGCTGTGTGTACACTACATACACAGGGTGGGGGCTGCTGTGTGTACGCTACATACACAGGGTGGGGGCTGCTGTGTGTACGCTACATACACAGGGTGGGGGCTGCTGTGTGTACTCTACATACACAGGGTGGGGGCTGCTGTGTGTACACTACATACACAGGATGGGGGCTGCTGTGTGTACACTACATACACAGGTTGGGGGCTGCTGTGTGTACACTACATACACAGGTTGGGGGCTGCTGTGTGTACACTACATACACAGGGTGGGGGCTGCTGTGTGTACGCTACATACACAGGGTGGGGGCTGCTGTGTGTACGCTACATACACAGGGTGGGGGCTGCTGTGTGTACGCTACATACACAGGGTGGGGGCTGCTGTGTGTACGCTACATACACAGGGTGGGGGCTGCTGTGTGTACGCTACATACACAGGATGGGGGCTGCTGTGTGTACGCTACATACACAGGGTGGGGGCTGCTGTGTGTACGCTACATACACAGGGTGGGGGCTGCTGTGTGTACGCTACATACACAGGGTGGGGGATGCTGTGTGTACTCTACATACACAGGGTGGGGGCTGCTGTGTGTACACTACATACACAGGGTGGGGGCTGCTGTGTGTACACTACATACACAGGGTGGGGGCTGCTGTGTGTACACTACATACACAGGGTGGGGGCTGCTGTGTGTACACTACATACACAGGGTGGGGGCTGCTGTGTGTACGCTACATACACAGGGTGGGGGCTGCTGTGTGTACGCTACATACACAGGGTGGGGGCTGCTGTGTGTACGCTACATACACAGGATGGGGGCTGCTGTGTGTACACTACATACACAGGTTGGGGGCTGCTGTGTGTACACTACATACACAGGGTGGGGGCTGCTGTGTGTACACTACATACACAGGGTGGGAGCTGCTGTGTGTACACTACATACACAGGGTGGGGGCTGCTGTGTGTACCCTACATACACAGGGTGGGGGCTGCTGTGTGTACACTACATACACAGGGTGGGGGCTGCTGTGTGTACGCTACATACACAGGGTGGGGGCTGCTGTGTGTACGCTACATACACAGGGTGGGGGCTGCTGTGTGTACGCTACATACACAGGGTGGGGGCTGCTGTGTGTACGCTACATACACAGGGTGGGGGCTGCTGTGTGTACGCTACATACACAGGGTGGGGGCTGCTGTGTGTACGCTACATACACAGGGTGGGGGCTGCTGTGTGTACGCTACATACACAGGGTGGGGGCTGCTGTGTGTACGCTACATACACAGGGTGGGGGCTGCTGTGTGTACGCTACATACACAGGGTGGGGGCTGCTGTGTGTACGCTACATACACAGGATGGGGGCTGCTGTGTGTACGCTACATACACAGGGTGGGGGCTGCTGTGTGTACGCTACATACACAGGGTGGGGGCTGCTGTGTGTACGCTACATACACAGGGTGGGGGATGCTGTGTGTACTCTACATACACAGGGTGGGGGCTGCTGTGTGTACTCTACATACACAGGGTGGGGGCTGCTGTGTGTACACTACATACACAGGGTGGGGGCTGCTGTGTGTACACTACATACACAGGGTGGGGGCTGCTGTGTGTACGCTACATACACAGGGTGGGGGCTGCTGTGTGTACGCTACATACACAGGGTGGGGGCTGCTGTGTGTACGCTACATACACAGGGTGGGGGCTGCTGTGTGTACGCTACATACACAGGGTGGAGGCTGCTGTGTGTACGCTACATACACAGGGTGGGGGCTGCTGTGTGTACGCTACATACACAGGGTGGGGGCTGCTGTGTGTACGCTACATACACAGGGTGGGGGCTGCTGTGTGTACGCTACATACACAGGGTGGGGGCTGCTGTGTGTACGCTACATACACAGGGTGGGAGCTGCTGTGTGTACGCTACATACACAGGGTGGGGGCTGCTGTGTGTACGCTACATACACAGGGTGGGGGCTGCTGTGTGTACGCTACATACACAGGGTGGGGGCTGCTGTGTGTACGCTACATACACAGGGTGGGGGCTGCTGTGTGTACGCTACATACACAGGGTGGGGGCTGCTGTGTGTACGCTACATACACAGGGTGGGGGCTGCTGTGTGTACGCTACATACACAGGGTGGGGGCTGCTGTGTGTACGCTACATACACAGGGTGGGGGCTGCTGTGTGTACGCTACATACACAGGGTGGGGGCTGCTGTGTGTACGCTACATACACAGGGTGGGGGCTGCTGTGTGTACGCTACATACACAGGGTGGGGGCTGCTGTGTGTACGCTACATACACAGGGTGGGGGCTGCTGTGTGTACACTACATACACAGGGTGGGGGCTGCTGTGTGTACACTACATACACAGGGTGGGGGCTGCTGTGTGTACACTACATACACAGGGTGGGGGCTGCTGTGTGTACACTACATACACAGGGTGGGGGCTGCTGTGTGTACACTACATACACAGGGTGGGGGCTGCTGTGTGTACACTACATACACAGGGTGGGGGCTGCTGTGTGTACACTACATACACAGGTTCCTCCACCACTGATATATTATGGTTCACAGCGATAAGGAAAGAGTTGAACTGTGACTTCTCCTTTGCACGTTACAGAGAAGGGAGAGAGGAGAGTGTCACAGAGGGGGAAACGAGACAGGCTCAGAAAAAGGGGGAGGACAAAGAACTAAAGACGGAGTGAGAGGAGAGAAAGTCAGTGTTAGGAACTCCCAAGCCAGTACAGTGAAACTCGGGGACTACTCTGAAGGCCCGGTATTCGCTGGAGCCCCTAGTGGTGGGGACAGATTTGGCTGTGGACCGACCGAGGGTCGAGTAACGTGTACTGGCTTAAAGGAGAACCCAGGAGTGAGTGATTGGCAGGCCGAAGTGAGGAAGAGATCCAAGGTCAAAAGGACACTAGCACAGGTACGAAATCCAGAGACAGGCGAAAGGTCAGGTGCACAAGCGAAAGGAGCAAAATCCGGAGTTCAGGCAAATGGTCAGGGTCAGAAGCGAGGGTTCAAAGGTCCAGGAACAAGCAAAGGTCAAAACGGGTAGTCAATCAACGGTAATGGTAACCAAACAGGGAGCACAAGCAGGTAGCAGAACTGAAGACAGAACGCTATAGCCGGCAGTGAGGCTCAGTCCTCACTGCCCTAAATACCCCTGCTAGCCAATCAGAGCCTAGCTCTGAAACAAGTCACAGCCCCTGCCTGATTAATTTCCTATAGGTTGCGCTAGACTGCGCATGTGCCCAGCTGTTTTATTGCACCTAGAGCACCTGGGTAAAGTTCTCGGCGTCCGGCCGTTGCCCTGGCAACGGTCGGGCCGGATTTCCGGAAGTGACATCCCGGTTGCCATAGCGACAGCCGGGACATCAGAAGAAACAAGAACTGCCGCGGCTCGTGACAGTACCCCCCCCCCCTTGAGGAGGGGTCAAGGAACCCCAACATCCGGGCTTAGTGGGAAACCTCCTAAAAAATTCTTTAAGTAGTTTCTCAGCGTGGAGACGCTTCTGGGGTATCCAAGTTCGCTCTTCTGGGCCGTAACCCTTCCAATGGACTAGAAACTGGACCTGCCCTTCAACCTTCCTTGAGTCCAGAATTTTTTCAATGATGAACTCGCGGTCTCCATTAATAAGCAGAGGCGGAGGTCTTTTAGAGAAAGATTGACTGTGTTTGCTGGGAGCAACGGCTTTTTTCAGAAGGGAACAATGGAAAGTACAGGGAATTTTTAAAGATGGTGGTAGTTTGAGTCGGAATGCCACTGGGTTTACTTTCTTCTCAATCAAAAATGGCCCGATGAATCGAGGACCAAGTTTCTTGCAGGGTTGTCTCAATTTGATGTTCCGTGTGGACAACCATACACGATCTCCTGCTTTTAATACACATGGACCACGATGGCGATCAGCGAAGGCTTTAGACCTAAGAGAGGCTTGACACAGAGCGGAATGTACCTTCTTCCAAATTGACTTCAATCTGACAGTGAAGGCAAGTGTTCTAGGATCACCAATGTAACAGCAGAGGAGAGAGAATTCGCTTTTAGGTGGAACCCAAAGTTGCAGAAGAACGGGGAGGTACGTGTTGCAGAGTGGCAAGCATTGTTATAAGCAAACTCTGCCCAGGATAAGAGGGAGGACCAATTATCGTGAAACTTAGAAATGTATATGCGCAGAAATTGCTCTAAAGATTGATTGGTTCTTTCCGTCTGACCATTTGACTGAGGGTGGTAAGCTGAGGACAAACTAACTTTGATTCCGAGGGAATTGCAGAAAGACCTCCAAAATTGTGCAATGAATTGGGACCCTCGGTCCGAGACTATGTCTTCTGGAAGGCCATGGAGACGGAAGATATGAGTAATAAATAAAGTGGCCAAACTTCTGGCATCCGGCAATTTGAGCAAAGGTATAAAATGTGCCATCTTGCTGAATCGATCAACTACCCAAATGGTGTTATGACCCGAGGACAAAGGGAGGTCGACAACAAAGTCCATGGAAATAAGGGTCCATGGCCTGTTTGGAGTTGGCAAGGGTAGAAGTTGACATGGAGGATGGATTCCGGAAGACTTGTTCCTGGCACATTCTGGGCAGGCACGAACATAGTTTTCCGCATCCAAAGACAAGGTGGGCCACCAAAGCCAGCTGGAAAGTATTTCTATGGTCCTCTGCATACCGGGATGACCTGCTGAGCGGTTGTCGTGGCATTCAATGAGGGCTGACTTCCTCAGATGAACCGGGACAAACAATTTATCAGCAGGTGTCTAAGCTGGAGCAATTTTCTGGAAGTGGCGGAGTGTGGCCCCAAGATCCTGAGTTAGACCGACATGAATGGAGGTCAAGGGAATTATTGGTTGCGGGTCAGGGGCCTGAGGATGGGATGCCATAAAACTCAGAGACAGAGAATCAGCCTTAGTATTTTTTGATCCTGGACGGTAAGTGATAAGGAAGTTGAATAGGGTGAAAAACAAAGCCCAGCGAGCCTGTCGAGGATTTAGAGTTTTGGCGGTCTGAATATACTGAAGGTTTTTATGGTCAGTGAAGATGGTAATAATGTGAGATGCTCCTTCTAACCAATGCTGTCATTCTTCGAGGGCCCACTTGATGGCCAATAACTCTCGATTCCCCACATCGTAGTTAATTTCGGCAGATGAGAATTTCTTAGACAGATATGCACATGGGTGCAATATTTAGCTTTGAGGATCTCTTTGAGAGAGAATGGCGCCTCCTCCTACATCTGAGGCGTCTACTTCCACAATGAACGGAAGTTCAGGATCTGGATGCCTAAGAATGGGTGCAGATGTGAAAGCGACTTTAAGGGCAGAAAAGCTCGCCAACGCCTCCGAAGACCAATTAGTTGGGTCTGCGCCCTTCCGGGTGAGGGCGGTAATTGGAGCCACCAAGGAGGAAAAGGAGCGTATAAACCTCTGGTAATAGTTGGAGAAGCCAAGGAACCTTTGGATCGCCTTGAGGCTAGTAGGAAGAACCCAGTCTTGGATTGCTTGGACTTTACTGGGGTCCATGGAGAAGCCAGATGAAGAAATGATATAGCCTAAGAAGGCCACCCTGGAGACTTCGAACTCGCACTTCTTCAATTTTGCGTTGAGGTGATGTTGACGTAACTTCTCCAGAACTTCCCGAACCTGTTGGCGGTGCTGAGGCAGGGACTGCGAATAAATTAAAATATCATCTAAATAAACCACCACAGTCTTACCCAGGAATTCTCGCAAGATGTCATTGAATAAATCCTGGAAGACTGCCGGAGCGTTACACAATCCAAATGGCATCACCAAATATTCATAATGCCCAGAGAGGGTATTAAAGGCGGTCTTCCATTCATCTCCCTGTCTGATGCGGATGAGATTATAAGCACCCCTTAAGTCAATCTTAGAGAAAATGGTGGCAGACTTGAGCTGATCAAACAAAACAGAAATCAAAGGCAGCGGGTAAGTGTTTTTGACTGTGATTTCGTTCAGGCCACGGTAGTCGATGCAGGGTCTCAGACTGCCATCTTTTTTAGCCACGAAGAAACAGCCGGCACCTACCGGGGATTTAGAGGGACGGATAAATCCTTTGCTTAGATTCTCCTCTATGTACTGTTCCATAGCTTGAGTTTCCTGGGCAGACAAAGAATACAGACGCCCTTTGGGCAATTAAGATCCCGGCACAAGATCGATAGCACAGTCGTAGTCCCGATGAGGCGGGAGAGAATCAGCCCTCTGTTTACAGAAGACGTCACTAAAGTCCTGGTAAGGTGTAGGCAACAATTCTGGACTAGGCTGCAGGGTTCTGAGAGGCAGGGTCAAACATGAAGTAGAGCACTCTGGACTCCAACGGATGATCTCTCCTCTTTTCCAATCAATAAGGGGATTATGACTTTGCAGCCATGGATACCCCAGAATCAATGGAGCGGAGGGACAGGTGATCAAGAAGAATGTGAGTTCTTCAGTATGGAGAGCGTCTATGGATAATCGAACCAATGGGGTCTTGGCGAGTATTCGGCCCCCAACCAGGGGATTATCATCCAAGCCACAGGCGGTAATGCTCGAATCCAGTTTGACTTCAGGAATTCCAAGGTTTGAGCCAAGAGAATGTCCAGAAAGTTACCTGCTGCACCGCTATCAAGGAAGGCCGACAAGTCAGTGGAACGATGTCTGAAGGCTAAGCGTGCAGGGACTAACAGAGAGTTTTCCGAAGAGGTTATTTGGAGACCTAAACGCACCACTTCTCCAGCACTTGAGTCTAGGTGTTTTCCCGCCTTGCTGGGACAGGAACGTACTTGGTGGCCTGATTGGCCACAATACAAGCAAAGGCCTAGTGAGCATCTTTTGGAGCATTCCTCTGGAGGCAGGCGATAAACACATGGGTTCAGGGGTATCCAGCAAAGAAAAATCGGAACTGGGTGATGAGCCAGAAGGTATTGATAACTCACGTTCAGTTTTCCGTTCTCTAATTCGACGGTCAATTTTAATGACAAGCTGCATCATATCTTCAAGTGAGGCGGGTACAGGATACTGAACTAGAGAGAGCTTAATTTGCTCGGGAAGGCCAAAACGCAATTGACTCCGCAGTGCCGGATCATTGCAGGCACAATCAGTAGACCAATGCCGAAATTCCGCAAAATATTCCTCAGCGGAACGACGTCCTTGCCTTAATGCCCGGAGGTGAGACTCAGCTGAGGCCACTCTGTCTGGGTCATCGTATAGCAACCCCAAGGCCTGGAAGAAGGCATCCACGGTTTGTAAGGCTGGACTTGTTGGTGAAAGGGAGAAGGCCCAAGACTAAGGATCGCCCTGGAGTAGAGAGATAACAATCCCTACTTGTTGCTGTTCGGAACCAGAGGAGCGTGGCCTCAGGCGAAAGTATAACCTGCAACTCTCCTTGAAGTTGCGGAAAACAGACCTGCTTCCTGAGAATCGATCAGGCAAATTCAACTTCGGCTCTGGAGGTACGCCAGAGGCAGCTTGCTGAGGTTTGCAGGTCTCTGGAAGTCTCTTCTTGCGCTGACAAACGCTGGGCCAATCCCTCATTTGATACACGGTGTCAACATCGCCAGCCAGCACTTGAAATGGAGACAATTTGATTCCGCTTTCCTCCATTAAAGTTGGTCTCCGGAATTTCTGTTTTGGCCGGTTATAATGTTAGTAACTCCCAAGCCAGTACAGTGAAACTCGGGGACTACTCTGAAGGCCCGGTATTCGCTGGAGCCCCTAGTGGTGGGGACAGATTTGGCTGTGGACCGACCGAGGGTCGAGTAACGTGTACTGACTTAAAGGAGAACCCAGGAGTGAGTGATTGGCAGGCCGAAGTGAGGAAGAGATCCAAGGTCAAAAGGACACTAGCACAGGTACGAAATCCAGGGCCAGGCGAAAGGTCAGGTGCACAAGCGAAAGGAGCAAAATCCGGAGTTCAGGCAAATGTCACGGTCAGAAGCGAGGGTTCAAAGGTCCAGGAACAAGCAGAGGTCAAAACGGGTAGTCAATCAATGGTAATGGTAACCAAACAGGGAGCACAAGCAGGTAGCAGAACTGAAGACAGAACGCTATAGCCGGCAGTGAGGCTCAGTCCTCACTGCCCTAAATACCCCTGGTAGCCAATCAGAGCCTAGCTCTGAAACAAGTCACAGCCCCTGCCTGATTAATTTCCTATAGGTTGCGCTAGACTGCGCATGTGCCCAGCTGTTTTATTGCGCCTAGAGCGCCTGGGTAAAGTTCTCGGCGTCCGGCCGTTGCCCTGGATTTCCGGAAGTGACGTCCCGGTTGCCATAGCGACAGCCGGGACGTCAGAAGAAGCAGGAACTGAGTCGCGGCGGTGCCCGCGGCTGCCGCGGCTCGTGACAGTCAGAGAGGGGAAATAGAACCATAAAGGGGGGTAGATGCAGTGCCATCTTAACAACATTATGGGCCCCCGGGCAAAGCAGTGCACCGGGGCTCCTAGATATAGATATAGATATATAGATGTATACAGATACAGATAGAGATATAGGTAGAGATAGATAGATGTACTTGCTCAGTGACCATTGTAGGTTTTTTTTGCAGGTTTTTTTCTTTTGCAGGATTATTTATTCTCATTAAGAGACGTGCCTATGGGGCCCCCTTGCCCGTGGGGCCCCCGGGCAGCTGCCCATCATGGCCAATGGAAAAGATGGCCCTGGGTAGAGGAGGTAAAACCAGTAAAGGAGAGAGAGTAAAGAGGACCAGAAAAGAGTGGAGAGGAGAAACAACGGAAGAGAACCCAAGAGATGGGAGGAGAGATGGGAGGAGAGAGAACCAAAGGACATGGAGAGGAGAGAGACCCATAGGGGACTGGTGTGGAAAGAGAAGGGGAAAGGAGATAAAGCAGAGAGAAATAACCAAAGAGGAGGTAGAGAAAAGAACAAGCGGCCTGATTCATTAAGGATCTTAAATGAAGAGGATTCTTATTTCAGTCTCCTGGACAAAACCATGTTACATTACAAGGGGTGCAAACTAGTTTTCTGTTTTGCACATAAGTTAAATACTGGCTGTTTGTAACACACAAATATCAACTTTAAATTTTAGTGTACAAATAAGCTATCAAGTATTTGTGTGCTGTATGAAAAAACAGTCAGTATTTAACTTATGTGCAAAACAGAACACTCATTTGCACCCCTTGTATTGTAACATGGTTTTGTCCAGGAGACTGAAATAAGAATCCTCTTCCTTTAAGATCCTTAATGAATCAGGCCCAAGGTGGGGAAGAGACCCATAGAGGGGGAGATGAGAAAGAGATAGGACGGGAAGGGGGGATCATTGAAGGGGAGAAGAAAGAGAACCAGAAAGGGAAATAGAGAAGAGAGAACCATAGAGGAGTAAGAGAAAGAGAAGCATAGGAAGTGAGAACTAGAGAAGGGGGAGAGGACTAAGGGGGATAAGAGAAGAGGAAAGAGATCCAGAAAAGGAGGACAGAGTAATAGAGTGTGAGAGAACCATGAGGGGGATGGTGGATTGAGAACTAATAGGTTAGGATAGATGAATATTGCAAAGGGTCTGGAAATTGCTAAGACCACCCCCGGCTGCTGATATGAGCTGAACAGAGAATTTAACTGACCAGCACTGACGTTCAGCAGCCAATAGAGAGATCTGTGCCTTTCATTTTCCAACGCTGGGATGTTTTTAGGTTATATTTTTTGTGGGTATGTTATTAATTCTCATTGCTTACAAATAGAAGCCTCCCATCCCCCTCCGCATTGCCTGAAGCCAGGAACCAGATCTCACCACAGCCTAAAGGCGAGCACTATAGTCTGGCTGCCGGTGTCAGTACACAGTACAGTTTCCATGGGGGACCTCCTTATAAGTAATACAGTGTGGGGACAATGACATTAGAGTGGTGCATATATGTGCCCATGATATAAAGTTGTAATGTGCATGCAGGACAATTAGGAGCACTTAATGGGACAGTGTGAACAGAACCTCCAGGTCACTGATCTCTGCAGAACTGGAAGACAATGTAGAGAAACTGGAACCATGAACTGCAATGAAGCAGTGATACACAGCTCACTAATATACTAGTCAGTGAAAGTCATAAAATAACGAAATAAAAATGTTATTTATAGACACTGTGTGGAGGTAACAGCAAAACTGAAAATAAGAACATTTGTTTATACACTCACTATATTGTAATAATAAACTATGGAAAGTGAGGCAAAGAATGGACTATGTTTTCTCCCGGACAAAACCATGTTACAATACAAGGGGTGCATATTAGTTTAATATTTTGCACATAAGTTAAATACCAGTTGTTTTTCCATGTAGCACACAAATACTTGATAGCTTTATTTTTACACTGGCTATAGCAGTGTGCTGGGGGAATTTGTCTGTGTTTTTTCCTTTTAGGATAACCCCACCCTTTCATGCACCTGTTATAGCCTATAAATTGATTTGAGCAACTACCAGTTCTTTATTTGAAATTTAAAGTTGGTCTAGGACATGCCCTATCCTAACTATAAATCTGTCCCCACATTTTAAATTTACCTCCCCCAATTTAACAAGGTTTTGCCAAGGTGCTAAATTAATAAAAAATGTTTGCTTTACTTTCCTTAATGAATCAGGTCCATTGACTTTGTTTTATACAAAGATTTATTGTTTTACTGTAGACCAAGCTCTTGCTAGGAAGTCTCACATCACTACTCCATACCTCCCCAACATTAAATTATACATGGACAATCGGGACGCAAAATCACCCCTCCCTTCCGTCTCTGCCCAAGACCACACCAGATTGTCCCACCAAGCTCTGTTGACTTGTTTTTTGGGGTCTGCAAATCTGAACAGTTGTGAGGTATGTTGCTCTGTAGTTTTGGAGGACCCTGCTCCTTCCACTATATAACTCTCAGTCTATGACTTCCTGCTGCCTCCATTCCCCTCCTCCCATCATATCACTGCTCCTGTCACATGCAGCCCTGTCCTCACTAACACATCACTCATCTCCTGATATACTCTGTGCTGCTGGGGATGCTGCTCCTTCCACTATATAACTCTCAGTCTATGACTTCCTGTTGCCTCCATTCCCCTCATGTTCACATCTGTTGAGCAGACACTGTTACTTGGGGCTTTGGAGAGCTGCTGAGTGTTCTGGTACCTGGGGGGTATTTTCAGTAGTGTTTGTGGAGAGTACTGGAATCTCCGTTATCACCAGCAGCTGACGCTTTGAAGACTATTATAGGTGTTTTTGCGAGCTTGGGGCAATCACACTATTTAGTGCTCTGTCCCTGCCCTAACACTGGGGACACACAGATGAGTAGGAGACTCCATCACACCTTAAAGGGATTTTATAAATGTAAAGTATACTTAATAAATTAAAAATGTATTTAAGTGTATACTGCAGCACAGGGAGGGTTAATACACCGCAGCATTGAATAGGTTAAGCCCCGGCGCCAGGCACCAGGGAGTGTAAAACCTGTGTACACTTAATAAATGACTTAAATGCATATAAGCGCTGCAGTGCTGGGAATTAACCAGCAAGTAGCGCTGAAAGGGTTAATGTGTATAGGCGCCGGAAGTGTAACTATGTGTAATTAAAACGTGTATTTTAAATGTGTATCTATGGAAGTCTATATTGAATAAAAATGTTTCTACGGTTCTGTGGTGGTCCAGTGGGGATCAGTGGGATTCCTGCAGCAGCTCCGGTATCTGTCCGTGGGACCGGAGCAATGTGGTTTCCTGGGGGTGAGGGGGGTCGGTCTCAACTTCTGGTGGTCCCGTGGGGACTGATGGTGGCAGTGGCCAAGGTGAACCAGAGCCCCAGAGAGCAGCGCCCTCTGTTCAACAGACGATATCAACAGAATCAATCCCTGAGTCCTAAGTCCTAAGATGAGCCTTAGGGGGCAACTGCAGCTTAGGGGGCACAGATCATGGAGGCAAATTGCCAAGAGGGAAGGGCGCCAGTCTTGCAGCCCAGGGGGATCAGGACTATCATCTTAACCTTGTCCTAAATTTGAGGACAGTGTTGGTAATATTGATGCGCACCTACAAGTATTATAAATGGACCTGCAGGCTACATGCAGTACCTAGAATGGAATTGGCCCAGCATTTGGTGCCCACAATGTAAAGACGTGCAGTGGAGGCCTTTCGTGTAGTGCTCTTAGTGGACTGTGCGGACTATGATATAGTAAAGAGTGCCAAACTTAAACGGTACACTATTATCCCAGAGTCCTATCAAAAAAAGTTCCTTGCTAAGAACTTCCACGCCACCCATGAGAAGATTAACCTGCAGATGTCTGCCAGGATCTGGGTGTGTGGAGCAGGTGCCCAGACCACAGAGAGGGTAATATACTTAATGTGCAAAGAGCAGTTTTACCGCTGGTGCGCACCGGATCTGAAGAAATGGGTGGTGGACAGGAAGTCAGACACCTTGGACAAAGCCGCCCAGTTGGCCGATCAATAAGTGGCTGTTAGGCCACACTGGCTGAAACGCCAGGTTAATAACCAACCCCAACAGACTGTACAATCAGGGGGACACCTCTCTTCTACTAACCCACGAAAGCAACTATCCAGCCATCCGGGTACCTCTCACCAGTCATTGCACCTGTGAGTTATGAGAGACCATCGGAGCCCAGGCTGGAGAAAAGGAGCTAAAGATTTAGGAAAACTGGTCACCTAAGAATGAACTGTCCCATAGCCCCAGCACTCCAGACTCATGCCCCTGATCCGAGTCCTAGGGCCCGGCTGGCTTGCTTAAATGGCGAAGGTGAGCCAGTAGAGACTGTATCCACACCTGCCAGCACAACGGAGTTTGGCATGATAGAAGGGGACTTGGGGAGAAGAGTCACTTTTTTGTCCAAAAGACCCCAAAAATGCATGTGGAAGAACCTGTAGCCTGTCCAAGTGGGACCCCTGCAGCGAGAAGAGGCCTCAATCACTGTAGCGAGTCCTCATCTTATTGATCCTGCCGCTGTATTGCAGAGTCGCAGTGCCAAAGTTACTGTGGAAGATGGACTGGAAAAGGGAGTGCCTGTAGGGTGTATTTGGACTGGTGAGATGGCCAGGAGTTGCGAGATGTTGTCGATATGGATGGCCTCCCAACCGTTTGTGATGTTGGGCAACGATGTTGGAATTGGAATTGTGACCACATTTCTCAAATCTATTACCTGGAGCCAAGCTGCCAGACTACAGTCTTCAGGAAATACACCTGCACAACCAAGCCTAGTGGAAAAGACCACAAGTGCTAGACAACAGTCATCACCAGCAACCACAGTATTCCTCTAGCAACCTACCGTAAAGGGTTGCTGTACCGTGTAGCTAGGAAGGTAGATGGGGAAAGACCTGTCTGGGAACCAGTACAAATGGTGGACCCATGGAGTATTCGCATGCAACTGATGTCAGTTGCCCACAAAATCTTATGCTGGACACCAGGGGAGGGACTGAACACTGAAGCGCCCGACACAGACCTTTTTTTGTCCTGCAATGTCGTATGGCGTCCGTTCCTACTGTTAGTCCTGTGATGTGTGTCAGTGGCTTCGGCTCCACAGTGCTCGTGCTCCCCTCAGGTCCATGCCAATCTTTGAGGAACCTTTCCAGAGAGTGGCTGTGGACATAGTCAGTCCCCTGTTTGTGCCCAGTAGATCGGGGTAGCGGTACATCCTCACCTTGGTGCATCACACTACCAGGTATTCAGAGGCTGTGGCTCTGTCCGCCATCACTGTGGAAAAGGTAGCGGATGCGCTGCTAGGAGGATTTAGTAGAGAAGGGTTTTCAAGTGAGATCCTAACCAATCAAGGGACACAGTTCATGACTGAACTAGTCCAGTGTCTCTGAGCAAAGTGTGGAGTGAGGCAACTCTGTACTGCCCCCTACCATCCCCAAACTTCAATGGCACTCTGAAGCAGATGTTATGGGTATTTGTAACTTCAGAGGGGTGTAACTGGGAATGCTACCTACCACACATCCTGTATGCTTATCTGGAAGTGCCTTAGGAGTGTAAGAGCTCTTGACCTGTTCCGGGAGTCTTGGGAAGGGGAGGTACCCACCCAGGATGTCTCTGTGGTGGACTGTTTTAAAGATCAGGGATTGATTAGAGAACCTCATGGGGCTTGTGCAAGGCAACCTCGCGGGAGCAAAGACCAAGCAGATGTCCACCGGTCAGAACAAGCTCCAGGCTGCCTGTGCTGGACCGTACGCAGTTTCAAAATGCCTAAGTGACATCACCTATGTGGTGTCATTTCAGCAAGGGGTATTGGCAGATACCACTGACCCCAGAGGCTCACTCACCCTATTTGGCCAGTTTGAGTTTAAGTCTGTGCCGTTTGGGTTGAAGAACGCGCCAGCCACCTTCCAGCATGAGGAAGTACACATATAAGTAGCACAAATGAGTGTGAGTAATGCTATGTGGACTCACACAGAGTGCAGCAAAAGACGCAACAGGACGTATGAGGGAGGGAGACAGAAGACAGACATGGGACATTAGGTAGAGAGGACCCTGCCCGCAAGAGCTTACATTCTAGAGGGAGGGTTGGTGAAAGACAATAGGACCAACTAGAAAGAGATGGAGATGGCAGATGAGGAAGAAGAGGTGATGAATAGAAAAATTAGATATTCCAGAGGAGAGCATGGGAGGAGGTAGTGACAGGTGAATTGAGGCGGAGGTCAAAGGCAGAGCAGAGTGGCAGGGTAGGTATGTACCTCGAGACAAGGTCAGAGATGTAAGGGGGAGAAGTGTTCCCAAGGGTAAGAAGCTTGAACTGAATTCTGAAATGGATAGGGAGCCAAGGAAGGGATTTGCGCAGAGGAGAAGCAGAAGAAGATGAGACAGGAGAGGTAGATGAGCCTAGACACAGCATTTTGCATGGATTTAAGTTCAAAAATGTGAGAGTCGGGAAAGCCAGTGAGAAGGAGCTTGCAGTAGTTGAGATGAGAAATGATGCGTGGATGGACCAAGATTTTCGTTGCTTCCTGAGAGAGTAAGGGACGGATTTTTGTAATGTTACGGAGGAGGAAGTGGCAGGATTTCATGAGGGACTAGATATGAGGGGCAAACCTCAGGGCTGAGCCAAGGGTGACTTCAAGTCAGAGGGCTTGGGTGACAGGAGAAAGAGTGATTTTGTCAACCAATAAGATATTGGGAGGGATAGCAACATTGGCAGGAGGAAAGATGATGAGCTCAGATTTAGAGATGTTGAGTTTCAGGAAGCGCAGTGACATCCAAGTAGTTACAGCAGAGAGACAGATAGCTACCTGGGTTAGGAAGGTGGGTGTGAGTTCAGGCCAGGAAAAATAGATTTGTGTGTCATCAGCATAGAGGTGGTATTGGAGGCCGAATGATTGAATGAGTTCACAGACAGGTGTTGTAAAGAGATAAGAGCAGAGGGTCAAGGACAGAGAATTGTGGGACTCCAATAGAAAGGGGAACAGGGGCGGGGGGTTCAGGAGCAGATATGCCAAAAGAGCGGCGAGGGGTAGGAGGCAAACCAAGAGAGAGCTGTTTCCCAAAGACCTAAGGACTGATGAGTTGTGAGAAGAGAATGATCGATGGTGTCAAAAGCAGCAGAGAGGTTGAGGAGTAGAGAAGGGAGAAGTGACCTTTGGACTTAATTGAGATTTGTTTGTTACTTAAGTGAGGGCAGTTTCAGTTGAGTGAACAAACACAAGCCTGGAGAGGGTCAAAAAGAGAATGGGAAGAGAGAAAGTGGGTCAGACGATTGAAGACAGGTCAATCGAGAATTTTAGAAGCAAATAGAAGCAGAGATGTGGGGAGATAGTTGGAGAAACAGAATCGGTCGAGGGAAGGTTTCTTAAAAATAGGGGAGATGTGAGCATACTTGAAGGCCGAGGGGAGGATACCAATGGCGAGAGAAAGGTTAAAGAGGTGAACAAGGTGACAGTAGGCATTGGGAGAGAAGGAGCAAAGGAACTTGGAAGGGACAGGATCGAGAGGACAGGTTGCAGAAGAGGAGGGGGAGAGAATAGTGAGGATCTCAGACAGTGTTACAGGAGGGAGGAGCCAAGGATGGCAGAGTGAGTGATAGAGAGGAAAGGTGGAGGGAGTAGAGTCTGGTGAGAACAGATATCATTGTGGATAGAGTCCATTTTGTTTTTGAACTAGGTGGAAAAGTGAAGAGCAGTGACGGATGAGGAGGAGGAGGAGGTGGGGAGAACACAGTAGAGAATTAATGGTAGCAATGTGTAACGAAACTTTCCTTCTATGTTCTCACGCTGGCATCTCTGTGCTGTTTGGGGCACTTCCGGGTAGCGGGGCTCAGATCGCACTGATTGGACACTCATCTGTCACTCGTTCCAGCGCTGGTCTTGCAGTGTTGTGATTGGCTCTCCGATGTGATCACATGTTCAGGTCTCTGGGTCGGGAATTTCAAACCTCCTCATATTTAAACATGCACTGATACTTGCCTTCATCATCATCATTTATTTATATAGCGCCACTAATTCCGCAGCGCTGTACAGAGAACTCATTCACATCAGTCCCTGCCCCATTGGAGCTTACAGTCTAAATTTCCTACTATAGGCACACACTCACACACAGACAGACAGACAGAGAGAGGGAGAGAGACTAGGGTCAATTTTTTTGATTGCAGCCAATTAACCTACCAGTATGTTTTTGGAGTGTGGGAGGAAACCGGAGCACCCGGAGGAAGCCCACGCAAACACAGGGAGAACATACAAACTCCACACAGATAAGGCCATGGTCGGGAATCGAACTCATGTGAGGCAGATGTGCTAACCACTAGGCCACTGTGCTGCCTGGTGTCAGTTCAACTAGTTTGCTTTGCCTCTGACTCCCTTTTGTTCTTTGTTGTTACCTTTAACCTGGGATCTCCTTGTGTACCAGTATTGCCAGTCTGACCAAGTCTGTGGAACATCCTAGTGTACTTCTGTGACTGGATCACTTCTAAGTAACTTATGGTATACATTTATTTAAAGGAAATAGCGCAGGGCGCTTATTAATATAATTGCAAATGCACTTATTTTTGATATTGTGTATATTTTGATGTAGTAAATCTTTATTTCTGAGACCAGGGGAGAAAATTAGCTTTTTTCTGTCTTAACATTGTTAGAAGAAATGCATTATTTTTGATCTAATATATCTGATACAATAAGACTTTGTTTAGGAAATCTTTTGTGTATCTTGGTGTATACAAGTGTCATTGTTTGAGTTTGTAACATTGATAGAGGAAGTCTGTTTGCTGATAGCAGGAAATGTTAAGTAAGTCTTTATGTGACGTGACAAACACCTGTTTATCCTGTATACCCAGCGGGGGGGCACTGCCTGGCTGTGTGGCGTGACTGCATCTCAGATAATGCAAACATCAAGTTTTAGCACATAACAGAGAAGTGTAAATATTGTTAGCTTTGCATTGCATGTAAATCCATGTTTGGGTAAACAAATTGCATCCTGATTCTAAAAATAGCCTGTGAGGCTGTGTCCAAAACTGAATTAAAAAACACTGTCTTCTATTGAAAATTGTTCTTCCGATTCCAAATAACCATCACTGTCTTCAAAGACCTGCTTGAAAACATCTTCCATGCTGAAAATCCTGTGACCTACAGATTGGACCCAAAATCGAATCCATTCCCGGCTGTTTCTGAGGTTTGAACCCAGCACCCAGTACCACTGCTCTGCCTGCTACCCAGCAGCTCTGGCCAGTGTGATAGGCCAGGGAGGATCCATCCACAGCAACTCTGATCCATAGTAAGCGGTCAGGGGTACCAGCCCAGGTGTACCAGCGAGGGTGTACCCTAGTAGCGACAGTTTCCCAGAAGAAACTCGGTACTGGATGCCGGTAAGGAGTCCAGTGGTGGCAGCATTTGTAAGCCCCTCCTACTGCTGTTAGAGGGCGCATTTGGAATAAAGAAAGGCAAAGGTGGCAAAGTGAACCCAGGCGGTTTCCAGCAGCAGACAGGGGGGCATAGGTGGTCCATCCTGTCACAACTTCATTGCCTGAACCGTGTACCAGTATTGCCTGTCTGACCAAGTCGTTCATAAATCCTAGTGTCCTTCTCTGCCTGATATCTGTGTACCAGTTCCCGGCGTATCCGACTACTCTCTGCCTGATATCAGTGTACCAGTTCCCGGCGTATCCGACTACTCTCTGCCTGATATCAGTGTACCAGTTCCCGGCGTGTCCGACTACTCTCTGCCTGATATCTGTGTACCAGTTCCCGGCGTATCCGACTACTCTCTGCCTGATATCAGTGTACCAGTTCCCGGCGTGTCCGACTACTCTCTGCCTGATATCAGTGTACCAGTTCCCGGCGTGTCCGACTACTCTCTGCCTGATATCTGTGTACCAGTTCCCGGCGTATCCGACTACTCTCTGCCTGATATCTGTGTACCAGTTCCCGGCGTATCCGACTACTCTCTGCCTGATATCAGTGTACCAGTTCCCGGCGTGTCCGACTACTCTCTGCCTGATATCAGTGTACCAGTTCCCGGCGTGTCCGACTACTCTCTGCCTGATATCTGTGTACCAGTTCCCGGCGTGTCCGACTACTCTCTGCCTGATATCAGTGTACCAGTTCCCGGCGTGTCCGACTACTCTCTGCCTGATATCAGTGTACCAGTTCCCGGTGTGTCTGACTACTCTCTGCCTGATATCAGTGTACCAGTTCCCGGCTTGTCTGACTACTCTCTGCCTGATATCTGTGTACCAGTTCCCGGTGTGTCTGACTACTCTCTGCCTGATATCTGTGTACCAGTTCCCGGTGTGTCTGACTACTCTCTGCCTGATATCAGTGTACCAGTTCCTGGCGTGTCCGACTACTCTCTGCCTGATATCAGTGTACCAGTTCCCGGCTTGTCTGACTACTCTCTGCCTGATATCTGTGTACCAGTTCCCGGTGTGTCTGACTACTCTCTGCCTGATATCAGTGTACCAGTTCCTGGCGTGTCCGACTACTCTCTGCCTGATATCAGTGTACCAGTTCCCGGTGTGTCTGACTACTCTCTGCCTGATATCAGTGTACCAGTTCCCGGCTTGTCTGACTACTCTCTGCCTGATATCAGTGTACCAGTTCCCGGTGTGTCTGACTACTCTCTGCCTGATATCCGTGTACCAGTTCCCGGCGTGTCCGACTACTCTCTGCCTGATATCAGTGTACCAGTTCCCGGTGTGTCTGACTACTCTCTGCCTGATATCAGTGTACCAGTTCCCGGCTTGTCTGACTACTCTCTGCCTGATATCAGTGTACCAGTTCCCGGTGTGTCTGACTACTCTCTGCCTGATATCAGTGTACCAGTTCCTGGTGTGTCTGACTACTCTCTGCCTGATATCAGTGTACCAGTTCCCGGCTTGTCTGACTACTCTCTGCCTGATATCTGTGTACCAGTTCCCGGTGTGTCTGACTACTCTCTGCCTGATATCAGTGTACCAGTTCCTGGCGTGTCCGACTACTCTCTGCCTGATATCAGTGTACCAGTTCCCGGTGTGTCTGACTACTCTCTGCCTGATATCAGTGTACCAGTTCCCGGCTTGTCTGACTACTCTCTGCCTGATATCAGTGTACCAGTTCCCGGTGTGTCTGACTACTCTCTGCCTGATATCCGTGTACCAGTTCCCGGCGTGTCCGACTACTCTCTGCCTGATATCAGTGTACCAGTTCCCGGTGTGTCTGACTACTCTCTGCCTGATATCAGTGTACCAGTTCCCGGCTTGTCTGACTACTCTCTGCCTGACATCAGTGTACCAGTTCCCGGTGTGTCTGAATACTCTCTGCCTGATATCCGTGTACCAGTTCCCGGCGTATCCGACTACTCTCTGCCTGATATCCGTGTACCAGTTCCTGGCTACCATACTCTCTGCATATCCAACAGCAGGTTCCTCAGTTCTCTCAAGACCTTCTCCTGTGACTCAGACCTAGTATCACATGCTGAGACAATCCTGTGGGCCGCGACCTGTGGGTTCCTGGCAGCAAAGCCCATCGCGCCTTGCGGTGGTTCTTGGTGAACACTGTGGACTCCGTGCCTCTGGTCTGCCAGTGCTAATCAGGATTGATACAGGTACCCTGAGTTGTAACACAATAGTATTGGACAGGGATGAGATGAGGGATGTGAAATAGGTTTGTTTGGCAAGAGAGGGCAGAATAGGAGGAAGAAAGGATGAATTTAAAGTGGATAAAGTCAGCAATGGAGCGGGATTTCCTCCACTGGCGTCCAGAGGAGCAGGAGCACTTTAGGAGGATAAAGCTGACATTACTTAGAAGAGTGAGGTTTTCTTACATCCCTTCTAAACAACATTGATGCTCTGCACAGGCACAGTTGGTGGATTCAGAGACAGAGCAGTGACTGCCAGGCTGATCAAGCTGGAGGGACACAGCTGTGAGTGGAGGAGAGGAGGGAAGTAATCCGTAAATCTGCAGTACATGGTGTAAAACTAAACAACGCCGCTGCCCTCTGTTACATCTATAGGTACAAAAACAAAGATTTGCACCTTTTTATTATTCATCGTTATGTATCTACCTATAGGACATAATACTCATTTATTCAGAACTCTTTACCTTGCTCTAATTATGTTTTCATTGTCGTATCCTTCTAATTTGCTACTGACACTCTATGCAGAATGAGAGCACAGGCAGGAAGTCTTGCTGCTAATAATGAACATGGCCACTGAAGCGCGGTCTGTCTTCACACAATAACATAACTTTGTAGGAGATTTAAATGAATAAGACTGCAGATGTTGCCAAGAAATATAATAAATGTAACAGTATAGACTCACATGGTTATAACTAGCAGGTAAAACTATTCAAATAGCTGTAGCTAGAAAACATACAGTAATTACAGTTGTCAGCGTTCTACATCTAGGTGACACTTCCCTGAGGAGTTAGATGATGACAGGTTCAGTATAACTGAGATACAATGTGTCTGTAAAGAGCATATGGAGAAGTTCCAGATATAAGCGAGACGTCTGAACCAACAGCAGACATCACGCAGATCTCCCGGCCACAACATACCGAAGGGATTACTGCTGCCCTGCAGCCCAGTAACACAATAATACCATGTGTTGGCATAAGGAAAGTATTTCTTGTCCGCCAGTGACAAACAAAACCCACGTCTCATTCCAGAGGAAACGGAGTATTTCTTATATCGGGTCCAAAAGAGTTTCCGGTACCACAAGTGATAAAACACTGCAGGTGGGAGTAATATGTTTCAAAATATCTTTTATTGTTAAAATTGAAGCAAAAACAGCATTTCAGGGAGTCCCAGATAACTTCTACAAAATCATCATAAATAAACCGAAAGGTCTTATCATTGGAAGTAAGGGAAAGTAAAAAACTACATGACATTGATATATATGAAAGGTTGAGCATTACTGAGCTGAATAATATACACTATATGGACAAACGTATTTGGCCACACCTGTTAATTATTGAATTGAGGTGCTTCAATCAGACCCGTTGTCAGAGGTGTATAACATCCAGCACCAGCCATGCAGTCTCCATGTACAAACATTTGTGATAGAAAATGGGTCGTTCTAAAGAGCTCAGTGACTTCCAGCGTGGTACTGTGATAGGATGTGTGGTACTGTGATAGGATGTGTGGTACTGTGATAGGATGTGTGATACTGTGATAGGATGTGCGGTACTGTGATAGAATGTGCGGTACTGTGATAGGATGTGCGGTACTGTGATAGGATGTGCGATACTGTGATAGGATGTGCGATACTGTGATAGGATGTGGGGTACTGTGATAGGATGTGGGGTACTGTGATAGGATGTGCGGTACTGTGATAGGATGTGCGGTACTGTGATAGGAGGTGCGGTACTGTGATAGGATGTGGGGTACTGTGATAGGATGTGTGATACTGTGATAGGATGTGTGATACTGTGATAGGATGTGTGGTACTGTGATAGGATGTGCGGTACTGTGATAGGATGTGCGGTACTGTGATAGGATGTGCGGTACTGTGATAGGATGTGCGGTACTGTGATAGGATGTGCGATACTGTGATAGGATGTGGGGTACTGTGATAGGATGTGCGGTACTGGGATAGGATGTGCGGTACTGTGATAGGATGTGCGATACTGTGATAGGATGTGCGGTGCTGTGATAGGATGTGTGGTACTGTGATAGGATGTGTGATACTGTGAGAGGATGTGTGACACTGTGATAGGATGCGTGGTACTGTGATAGGATGCGTGGTACTGTGATAGGATGTGGGGTACTGTGATAGGATGTGGGGTACTGTGATAGGATGTGGGGTACTGTGATAGGATGTGTGATACTGTGATAGGATGTGTGATACTGTGATAGGATGTGTGGTACTGTGATAGGATGTGGGGTACTGTGATAGGATGTGGGGTACTGTGATAGGATGTGTGGTACTGGGATAGGATGTGTGGTATTGTGATAGGATGCGTGATACTGTGATAGGATGTGTGGTACTGTGATAGGATGTGTGATACTGTGATAGGATGTGTGGTACTGTGATAGGATGTGTGGTCCTGTGATAGGATGTGTGGTACTGTGATAGGATGTGTGATACTGTGATAGGATGTGTGGTACTGTGATAGGATGTGTGGTCCTGTGATAGGATGTGTGGTACTGTGATAGGATGTGTGATACTGTGATAGATGCCACCTGTGCAATAAGATGGTTTGTGAAATGTCATCCCTGCTGGATATTCCACGGTCAACTCTAAGTGATATTATTAGAAAGTGGAAGCGTTTAGGAACAACAGCAACTCAGCGGAAGACCACGTAAAATCACAGAGCAGAGTCAACGACTTCTAAGGCGCATGGTGCGTAAAAGTCGCCAACACTCTGCTGATTACGCAGCTGAAGAGTTCCGAGCTTACACTGGCATTAATGTAAGAGCAATAACTGTGCATCGGGAGCTTAATGGAATGGGTTACCATGGCCGAGCAGCTGCATGCAGCCTCACATCACCAAGACCAATGCCAAGTGTCGGATGGAGTGGTGGAAAGCACACGGACACTGGACTGTGGAGCAGTGGAAATGTGTTCTGTGGAGTGATGAATCCCGCTTCTCTTGCAGTCAGATGCGGCAACAATTTGGGGAAGGTTTTTTTCTATTCCAACATGACTGTGCCCCGGTGCACACAGCAAGGACTACAAAGACCTGGTTTGATGAGTTCGGTGTGGAAAAACTTGATTGTCCTGCACAGAGCCCGGACCTCAACCCCATCGAACACCTTTGGGATGAACTGGAACGGTAATTGCGAACCGACTGTCTTGTCCAACATCGGTACCTGACCTCATAAATGCTCTACAGAATGAATGGGCACAAATTCCCACAGAAACACTCCAACATCTTGTGGAGCCTTCCAAGAAGAGTGGAAGCTGTTTTCGCTGTGAAAAGGGAACCAACTCCATATGACAGTATATGTATTTGAATACAGTGTCGTTATGGTCCCTGTTGGTGTAATGGTCAATTAATATTATTATTATTAATATTTATTTATAAGGCGCTACAAGGCATCCGCAGCGCCGTACAGAGACAAACAAAATCACAATACAATGGGAGACAGCACAGTACAGTAAACACAGCAACTCAGTAAGCTCAATGCACAGCTAGAGAGGGCGGGGAAAGGGGAGGGAGGATCCGAAAAGGACGGGGCCCAAGAAGGGGGGCGCGGAAGACAGGGAGACCCCCAGGGGGGAGGAGGGAGCGAAAGTGGACGTGGGGTGGAGGACCTTTCAGGAGGAGGGCTAAGTAGCTGGAGAGCAGAGTTAGAAGTGGTGGAAACAGGAGGAGAGATGGCCCTGCTCAGAGGAGCGTACAATCTAAGGGGAGGGGTGGACAGACAGAGAGACGCAGGGGAGAGAGGGAGAGTAGGGGGACAGAGGCAGAAGATAAGGTAGGAAGTTAAGTGGGAGACAGAAAGGCTTTAAGAAAAAGGTGGGTTTTTAGGGCCCGTTTGAAGCTGGACAGATTAGGGGAAGTTCTGATGGAGGGAGGGAGCTTGTTCCAGTGGAGGGGGGCAGCGCGGGCGAAGTCTTGGATACGCGCGTGGGAGGAGGTTATAAGGGGGGAAGAGAGGCGACGGTCAGAGGCAGAACGGAGAGGGCGGGATGGAGCATGAATAGAGAGGAGGGTGGAAATGTAGGGCGCAGTGGAGTTGGCGAGGGCCTTGTAGGTGAGTGTGAGGAGCTTAAAGAGGATTCTGAAGGGGAATGGGAGCCAGTGAAGGGCTAGGTAGAGGGGGGAGACAAAAAAGGAGCGGCGAGAGAGGAAAATAAGCCTAGCTGCAGCGTTAAGGACGGATCGAAGGGGATCGAGATGAGAGTTGGGGAGGCCAGTGAGGAGGAGGTTGCAGTAGTCCAGGCGGGAGATGATCAGAGAGTGGATAAGGCATTTGGTGGCATCTTGGGAGAGGAAGGGCCGGATGCGAGCGATGTTGCGCAGCTGGAAGCGGCAGGATTTAGCAAGAGAGAGGATGTGGGGGCCAAAGGAGAGAGAGGAGTCGAGGATGACACCAAGGCAGCGAAGTTGGGGGACAGGCGAGATAGAGGTATTGTCGACAGTGATGGAGAGGTCAGAAGGGGATGGGGTATGAGAGGGAGGAAAAACTATGAGCTCAGTTTTGGCAAGGTTAAGTTTGAGGAATCGAGAGGACATCCAGGAGGAGATGGCAGAGAGGCAGGCGGACACCCTAGAGAGGAGGGAGGGAGAGAGATCAGGAGAGGAGAGGTATAGTTGAGTGTCGTCAGCGTAAAGGTGGTAGCTGAAGCCGAAGGAGCTGATGAGTTCACCCAGGGAGGAGGTGTATAGAGAGAAGAGTAAGGGTCCCAGAACAGAGCCCTGAGGGACCCCAACTGGAAGGGTGGATGGGGGGGAGAGAGACCCAGAGGTGGTGACAGAGAAGGAACGGTGAGTAAGGTAAGAGGTGAACCAGGACAGGACTGGGCCGGAGAGGCCGAAAGACTGGAGGGTGTGAAGGAGGAGGGGGTGGTCAACGGTGTCAAAGGCTGCAGAGAGGTCAAGGAGGATGAGAAGGGAGAAGTGGCCCCTGGCTTTTGCAGAGAGGAGGTCATTGGTGACTTTAGCCAGGGCAGTTTCAGTGGAGTGGAGGGGGCGGAAACCAGACTGGAGAGGATCAAGGAGGGAGTATTCAGAAAGGTAGGAGGTGAGACGGCTGCAGACGAGCCTCTCAAGAATTTTGGAGGCAAAAGGGAGAAGAGATATGGGGCGATAGTTCGAGAGAGAAGTGGGGTCGAGATTAGGTTTCTTAAGAATGGGGGATACGAGAGCATGTTTGAAGGAGGAGGGGAAGATGCCAGTGGAGAGGGAGAGATTAAAGAGGTGAGCGAGGTGGGAGCAGGTGGTGGGGGAAAGGGAGCGAAGAAGGTGGGAGGGGATGGGATGCAGGGGGCAGGTAGTGGGGGGGGGAGGATAAAATGAGAGAGTGGACTTCCTCGCCGGTGGTGGGACGGAAGGAGTGGAGGGGAAGGTGGTTGGGGGGGGAGGACAGAAGAGTGGGAGGGGTGGAAGAGAGAGTGGAGGAGGAGATTTCAAGTCGGATGGCCTCGATTTTAGAGAAGAAGGAGGCGAAATCAGAGGCAGTCAGGGAGGAGGGGGTGGGGGGAGGGGAGGGGGCCAGGAGAGTGCTGAAGGTGGCAAAGAGGCGGCGGGGGTTAGAGGACTGGGAAGAGATGAGGGATTTAAAGAAAGATTGTTTAGCGAGTGAGAGGGCAGAGCTGTAGGATGAAAGGAAGTCAAGCGTCCAAATACTTTTGTCCACATAGTGTGTTTTAAATACCGGGATGTGTTTCATTTAATTATGTCCACCACACTATATGTCACCCCTCTGCAGCAGATTTCCATGGTAGGAAGGTGTAACAATTATGTTCCACATACTATGTCCTTGTAATTATATCCATGGAAAAAGAAATATGATGAAAACATTAAACTGTTTATTGCAGTGAGAGCATAGTCCACGTGGTGCAGCGTAACATAGACCTGGTCAGTGAATAAACAGACTTCCAGGTATTGCAGAATAACAGGTATAAAGCAGATATCAGGTTTACCTCCAGGTGACAAGGTACAGGGGAATGGTAAATGCTTACAGAGAGGCAGGAACTGGCTAAAGCAAGGATTTCACAGGAACAGAGAAAAGCACAGCAGTTAGTCCAAGGGTAAACAAACATTAACAGGCACAGAAACATTAATGACCAGCATATGAAACATATGAGAGGCAGGCATATATGGGAGACAATCAGATGCTAATGATTACCTAGTTAACCCCTGGTAGTGGGACGAGAAGGCAGAATAGCAGCAACTCTGGTGGTTCACAGGTACTGCAGGGTAAATACAACAATAGAGTCCAATATAGTCCGAAAGGCAGGAGCTACCGAGATGAAACAGAATCCAGAAGCAATGCTGCAGAAGAAGTGAGGCAGATCCTAACATTACCCCCCCCCCCCCTAAAGGAGCAGAATCCAGATGCTCCAAAAAAGTTCAGTTCAGGCTCTTTACTTTTTCTGCTTTTTCTTTGTATGGGATCTCTTTGGGGAAACAATAGCCTAACCCTAACACTAACCCCTAACCCTAATTCCTAACCCTAACACTAACCCCTAACCAGTGCCGTAACTAGACATTTTGGTGCCCTGGGCGAGACAGGGCACCGGCGCCCCCCCATCTAAGTGGGAGTGGCATTTGACAAGTGGGTGTGGCCAGCCCAATGTGGGTGTGTCTAGCACTTTACTGAAAGAATTCGTATATGTATAATTTTGTATATATATATATATATATATACACACACACACACACACACACACACACACACACACACACACACACAGTGGTGGGATTCCAATAAATTAACAACCGACTCTCTGCCCTAATGACTATTTAAAGCATGCAAAAAATAACTCTGACTGATCTATAAATGCCCAGCACACTGTGTATATCTCAGATGACACGTTTGAACATTTATATATAACTGCTGCTTATACAAAGCATTTCAAGACATTGTTATAGAAACAAAGGGGAGACAGGGGGGGGGGGGGGATAGAGAAACCAAATTAGGGTACAAGCAGCAGTAAGACAGACTGGCAAACATGGAGGGAAGGAAAGGGGGGGACCATACCTTGCACATCAGTGACCCATTCATTCTGAAGGAGCCTCTGAGCGCTTCCACTTCTACTGCACAGCGCGCCCCAGCACACCTCAGATGAAGCCACTCAATAATAGTGCCGGCAGGAAGTAGGTTCAGAAGCTCTCCTGTGATACATGTGGTCAGAAGCGGGGACGGGGCATTCACATGTAAACAACAGAAGACTGTGCCTGTAAAAAGTACATAGCCGTGCTGTGCCTAACTAAGGCAGCGCACAGCTGAAGAGTGCAGTCTATATCCCAGCCTCCCCCCACGCTGACGGCAGCCTCCTCCACCCCACCAGTGAAGAGGGCGGAGTGATTGATCAATCATCGCCCCCCCCCCCCCCGCAAGCTAGTCCAACGCTGGCAGCGGAGCCTTTCACTCACGATGTGCCTTTGACTTCTGCAGTGGAACGCATGTGCGTTCCACAGACAGGAAGTTCGGTATTTGTAACTTCCTGTCTATGGAACGCACATGCGTTCCACTTCGGAAGTCAAAAGCTTTTCTTAACACTGGCAGCAGAGCTAGGTAGTGGGCGGCTGCTGCGCCCTCTTTGGGCTTGCGCCCGGGGCGACGGCACCGCCCGCACCACCCTAGTTACGGCTCTGCCCCTAACCCCCTAACCCTAATTCCTAACCCTAACCCCCTAACCCTAACACTAACCCTAACACTAACCCTAACCCCTAACCCTTCTCCAATGGAGTGTAAACAAGAGCCAGCTCTTCAAAGCATGAGAAGAGGAAAGTTCATAAACTAACTCTCTCGAGTTGTCAAGAAATTCGCTCAGAGTCCGAGTCCCAGCCAAGAATCGGAGCAGAACTTACATTTTATCACAAGATGTTGATCTGTCTATGAAGCTGATAACCAAGGTTGGTTGTGATTGATGCGGTCTGTTAAGGGCGTTTTTCTTACTGTCCTTTTTATTTTTTGAAGATAGGGATAGACGAATTGAATCAATGTACACAGATGATTTGTGGATTAGCGTAGGAGCTGAAACAGAAGAACTATGTCCAGGAGATTTGTCTCTAGATGGAGCATATCTCTGACAAACAGCATTAATAAAATCCATGGTATTATGGATAATGTGGTCATCAGAATGAAGTAATGAGAAGGCTTAGGTTTGATTATTGAACCCACTTGGTTAAATTGGTCAGAAAAATAATTCAGATAATTTTGTAACTGTTTGATACAAATTGAAGCACTGAAGTAAAATGTTTGAAGCCAAAGACAGAAGGAGAATCTGATGACTGCGAAGAGGCTTCTGGGCGCTCTGGCTCAATAGAAGACTCTGTAGAGTGTCTGACTTAAGCAGCAGTCTCTGGAGAGTCCACGACTGGGACAGTCCACACTGTGTGGCAATTCGGGCTGAACCATCAGCGATTTTTCTGGAGCAGACTGGAGGGGCAGGGCACGCTCTGGAGCAGACTGGAGGGACAGGGCACGCTCTGGAGTGGACTGGAGGGACAGGGCCTGCTCTGGAGCAGACTGGAGGGGCAGGGCACCCTCTGGAGCAGACTGGAGGGACAGGGCACGCTCTGGAGTGGACTGGAGGGACAGGGCCTGCTCTGGAGCAGACTGGAGGGGCAGGGCACGCTCTGGAGCAGACTGGAGGGGCAGGGCACGCTCTGGAGTGGACTGGAGGGACAGGGCACGCTCTGGAGTGGACTGGAGGGACAGGGCCTGCTCTGGAGCAGACTGGAGGGGCAGGGCACCCTCTGGAGCAGACTGGAGGGACAGGGCACGCTCTGGAGTGGACTGGAGGGACAGGGCCTGCTCTGGAGCAGACTGGAGGGGCAGGGCACGCTCTGGAGCAGACTGGAGGGGCAGGGCACGCTCTGGAGTGGACTGGAGGGACAGGGCACGCTCTGGAGTGGACTGGAGGGACAGGGCATGCTCTGGAGTGGACTGGAGGGACAGGGCATGCTCTGGAGGGGACTGGAGTGACAGGGCATGCTCTGGAGCAGACTGGAGGGGCAGGGCATGCTCTGGAGCAGACTGGAGGGGCAGGGCATGCTCTGGAGCAGACTGGAGGGGCAGGGCATGCTCTGGAGCAGACTGGAGGGGCAGGGCACGCTCTGAAGTGGGCTGTAAGGCCAGCGCCGTCGCTGGAGTGGGCTGTAAGGGGAGCCAACACAGCACCATACCATGACATGAGACATGCTTTCATTTGCTAGATACACACAGATATGCAGTGTTAAGGATAAGCGCTGCTTTTTTGTTTTCCATAAAGGCGCAGGTCTCCATGCTCTTTATAAGTGGCCGACGTAAGGTCAGAATATCCTGACTGTAAACATAGAACAATCCCTTAGTAGCTCATCAAACTGACCATTTAATAATGTTGCACCTATCAGACCTTCTGGTGAGTTGCTGCAGAGCATCATTCCCCACGCTCCCTTACTAGGAATTGCATCACTGCAATACTACAGGAAAATGAGAACTATTACACAGCTGTAGTAATCCCAGGGTATCTGACAGGGACAGAGCTCTGGGCTTGAACTTTGTTTTGTTACCGTGTTGTTTGCACTGTATAGTAAATAGGTGAAGTGGTGACATTTTATGCCATGTTTTAATTCATAATGACATAAATTACACTTTTTATTAAAATAAACATTTTTGAAGGTATCATCTATAAATGCAGCTAACTGAAGGAAGTGCTGCATATGTGTAAGTCATGTCTGCAGTGTGATTAAGAATCCATAGAAATAAAAGAAAATTGGATTAAAATAATATTGGTTAGAAAAGATCCCGTATGTGAGCAGTGACTGAAGGGTAGAAGGAATGTCTGCAGCTCTGTTCCTGCTAATAGTTTCTTGCAGAAACAGAGTCCTTCCAAGTTCTCACCTACCTACACCACTGGACATTAGAAACGATACAACAGTCCAGTATGAATGCCCTCCACACGTGATCTCTCAGGAAGTTACACACATGACACACACGTGTCCCTGTCTTGTGATCCACTTACTACAAATGACTTGATTTGATCAGAGAGGCTATTATTAGAGGAGCAGAGTATGGCTTTAGTATAACATCCATGACTAATTAGCCATTTATTAGGTCTATGTGGAAGTACAGATAGTAGTGTAATAATAAACGTATACAATGGTTGACGAGTTGGGTACAGGAGCAGAGCAATAACAATACTATTCACATTACTACCTAACAGTGCTGGATAATAACTGATAATAAGATGATGACAACATTGTTAATAATGTCATATGGTGACATTACACGTAACCATCCAGCTGCGCCCCTATTGTCATCATACTACACACACATCACACATACATCGTGCCACTGTGTCACGTCTCAGACAGGAGAACTCAGAGAGACAATAATGGGAACCAAGGCAAGAGAAGTCAAACAATGGTATCTCTACAAGAGGGAGAGCGAGAGATTTCCTACTGCCACTTTCAAATTCCACCAATGACCGAGATCATATTTACAATGAGGACGTCACTGCCGAGCACAGGTGAGGTTTTCAGAGGACGCTGGAGTTTGTGGTTGCACAACGGGCTGCAGTCACCTAATCCTGTAGCAGAGTACATGAGCAATTCCCTCCTTACTGGTCTTCCCCGAATCAGACACGAGCCCCTACAATCTATTTTGCACGAAGCGGCTAGATTGATTTTCCTTACTAATCGTTATTCCTTTGCTGAGCCCCTCTGTCAGTCTCTATATTGGCTGTCTGTTTTTCAAAGAATCCAATATAAAATTCTTCTACTAACATACAAGGTCATCAACAAAACTGCACCGACATACATTTCCTCACTGGTCTCAAAATATCTCCCAACTCAACAGCTCCGTTCTGCACAAGATCTACGTCTCTCTTCCACTCTCATCACATCCTCCCATTCCCGGTTACAGGACTATTTTCGGACTGCACCCACTTTGTGGAATTCCCTCCCTCGCACAGTAAGACTTTACTCTAGTCTCCAAACCTTCAAGCGTTCTCTGAAAACCCCTCTTCAGACAAGCTTATAATATTCCTCAACCACCATCTTAATCTCCCCTTTTACCACCCTCTACACAGCTAACACAAGACAACCCTCTGACCAACATAGTTGTGTGACTGGATCACACAGCCCACTAAGCACTTATTATCTCTGCAATATGTAGCACTTACCCTCATGTATCAGACTCCCATTGTCCTATAGATTGTAAACTGTGAGCAGGGAGCGCTTACCTCTCTGTCTGTATTACTCAGTATTGTTTTATTAATGTTTGTTTCCAATTGTAAAACGCTACGGAATTTGCTGCAGTATACACATAAATGTCGTGTCTCTGTTGCCTGTTTTAGCTGGAGGCTGTACATATGAGCAGCGTGTGACCTGCAGTCAGGAGACGTCAATCACAGAGCCCGGGGATGAGCCGCTGAGGCAGATTTTCCTATCTTGTGTTTGGGTTGGGAAGTGGGCTCGGTCCTGTGATTTTTGGATAATGATTGGGACAGGAAAGCTGATCCTCTGCTGATAACCATCTGGCCAGACTGAATGGAACAAGTGTAACCTGTACTCACATAGGTGACCTTCCTGTGCTGCCACCCCGTTATTTATTGAGTTCTGTGTTATCACAAACTGGCTCCAATCACATCGAGACCCTTTATTGAGCTGGTGAAACAACGTTATAGTCTGATGCGGATGTCTGATATCTGCCTGGAAGTTCAATGAGGAAATATAACCTACACTGCACCATGAAGCTTCATATA